>NC_061117.1:225330993-225488611 GCF_002878395.1 Capsicum annuum | reverse complement strand
ATTTAGACCTTAATTGAAATCTTTCGACCATAATTGCAATGCAATCGATCGAATGGGTTTTAATTAGGTTAGGTTTTAATCACGATTGTCTAGGTTTCTCCTTTTGGCTATTTAATGAATGGCCCAAATAGCCTAACTTTCCTATACTCTAATTTAATTGGGGTTTGTTTTAATAACCCTCAATTCTAACTCAGCAGCCCAATTACAATCAATAACCTAGGCCCAATCTCCCTTAATAAAATCTCCTGACCCATTTAGCAACATTACTAACGTTAACCACAACCAACTCCCAAATAGGCCCAGTCCGAAAACCACCTAACCGGCCCAAACCCTCTCATCTTGTCCTCTTAACCTAGCAATCAATAACAGTCAGCCCCAAAATTCAATCGACCTTCAGTGAACAACCAGCCAAAATCCGACCAAAATCTAACAACAATTTCAACCCGACTCTAAACCCCAAAATTGACCCGTTCTCAACCAAAAAATGACGCGTTCCTCATCTTCCCGCTCTCATCTCTCAGAAAACCCTTAAATCTTCTTGAAGGTCAATGAGTTGTCCTCTCCAACGGTCCAATCCCGCATTTCTTGGGATAATGGTACAATTTTCGTACATATTTAGTGGGATTTCATTGGTCTTGAAGAAGGAGGAATTTTCACGAATTCCTATTGGCCCACCCATCCTTATTTAGCCGAGAAAAATCCAAATTGGTGGAGGGGTTGAAAACCCTCGTTCATTCCTCTGTAAAAAGAAGAAAAGTTTGGCCTTCCACAGAGGGATTTTTTGGTCTTCTTCTCTCCTCTTCTTTCCCTTCGGAGTTTGAAATTTTAGAGGCCTTTGGTTTTAGTTCGGGGGTTGGGTTTAGAATTTTTGAGAGAAGAAAAAAGGTCTTCCTCAAGTTAAATTTTTAGTGAGACGGTAAATTTTTGAAGCGAAAAAAGTTCTAGTAGTGGTCGTCATTGCGAGATTTTGGTGGTTGATATTCTGCTGATAGCTCGAGTCCTGTTTTACTTCTCCGAAACAAGTAAAACTCCGCTTCTCCTTTGTCTCAATATTTTCTTTTCATCGATATTTTAGCGTTTTAGCTTCATAGTCCTATCGCTAGTAATTGTTAGTTGTTGAGACGTGCTGAGAATTGTCTACTGGTAGATGGCTCACGATAGCAGTAGATTTCGTTTATGATGGCCATCACTACGTTGATACTTGAGTCAATGGGTTTGATGTCGATGCTTAATATCATTGAAAATAAGTCTTTTTGTCGTTAAAAGTGCCCCCCCCCCCCCCGAATCCACTATTTTTATCTGTGAACGGTTCTTTAATTTAATTCATGGCATGTTGTGTGACTGAAATAAGGTTGTGGGTTGAGCTTTGATCTAGGACTTCCACTTTGTATGCTAGTGAAGTTGAATAAGCTATTTCTCGTAGTAGAGTCACATACTTTGATTTGTTTCAGGCTACTAGTATCATGCTAAGGTTGGTTACGTCATTAAAATCTCATACTTTGATTTTTAATTAGTAGTTTTTGGTCACTGGTATCTTGTTATACCTGATCCTAAGATTAAGTTTCGTGCTCTGATTTTGCTTAACAAGTCTCAGGTAGATGGTGCCCCACTATAGCTGAGGTTTTGTTAAAGTTTGGTGTTTGGTTAATTTCTGACTGATTGTTTGTTTAGGAGTAGAATAAGGAGTAGAATAAGGGTTTGGCTTAGGATAAATCAGTTGAATCTCTTTCTTTTACTGTTTATAAGAAAGGCATGCAATGTTTGGATTATGTGTTATTTTCTTATTCCATAGGCTTGGTGCAATTAATTCCGTATTAGTTTGTCAGATTTCTTTTGTCAAATTTTACTCCACTTTTTCTAGATTTTCTCTCTATTGTTGTTTTCGTACCATTGTTATTATATAGATGAATACCAAACGCGTTTTAATGTTCTACTAAGCATTACAGCTAGATGGCTTCCTGCATGTTGTATGAAATTGCCACTATGTTGATATGGATTGATCTATTAGTTATCATGCTGTAATGTTTACGTATCGATTAAGATTTCTTTCTAAGTTATTTTTAGTCGAATTATTTCCTAATCATCATCCTCCTTCACCTTTCCTTGCATGAACCCACCTTCGAGTCCAAACGGACTTTATGCATTGTCAATGTGGGCCATTGAGGCCCACCCCTCATGAATCAATTTCGAAGACCTTAAGGAGGAACCTCATAGTGCACGAATGCAAGGAGTCAAAAAGAAGAACAAATGGATTAAAGTCCTGTCATTTGAAGCGGCTACGAGACCCCAAAGTCTCATTTATTATTCTGTTTACTTATTTATGACATCGTCTTCATTTATTTATTTATTTATTTATTTCCTTATTTATTCATTTGGGCCTCGAAGTCAAAGTTGTACTTAATACAGGTGAAGCGAGACTCGAGCTAAAGGCTTGAAAACATAGAATTAGGACAGGTGGAAGACGGGCTGAAAGCCCAATATCTAGATTAGGACAGGGTTGTCGATTTGGGCCTAATGGCTCTAGTCCTTCTACTTCTACCCTTTCCCTTTTACTTTTTCTAATTTGTTTTATGAGTTTTCTTGCGAACCTGGTTAAAATTCCTAACTAAGTCGCTAAAAACTGGTTTTGCATAAATTTTTTTACCACGCCAGGATTTGACCTCATGGTTCTTTGGGAGAATCTTAGTAGCTTAGTTGCTTGGCATACTCGTCCAAGATGGTTTCATTTACCCTCAGTTTTGCCAAATTAGCTAGTGTTGCAAATACATTCAAAGTCGTAAAATACATATAACATCTAAGACGAATCAATCTATATCTCATGAAAAAAATAGGTATGCATTTAGTTTATCAGTACATTACAATGAATAAAGTGAAAGAATTGAACAAAATGTTTTTCTCATCAGTAAAACCTATGTAGCAATCACAAACTCTTATATACAGTTTACTAGTAGATCTTGTGAAAGAATAATGAAAGAATAAACGAATAGATATATAGTAAAAAAGCTCAAAAAAATTTCCACAATTGTTTCAATCAACCTTGTGAAACAACAGAGTTTATTCACTCTTTTCTTGAACTGCTGTGCCATCATCTCCAGAACTGGTGGCTGCTAACATCAGCTCTGGTTTTATCTCCTCCAATTTCTGTAGTACTTGCGGAGCTTCTGGCCGAGCAGTTGGTGTAGGATCAACACAGTGCAAAGCCAGTTTCAATGTATTAAGCAACTCATCACCAATATTAGGTGCATCCCTCATAAGTTCCACATCAAACACTTCATTAGTCCACTCCTCTTTCACAATGGAAGCTACCCACTGTGGCAAATCGAGACCATCCGTAGCCTCGCTAGGGGATTTTCCAGTTAAGAGCTCCAAAATGATCACTCCAAGACTATAGACATCAGTCTTGGTACTTGCATTCTTGATTTTGGAAAGTTCCGGTGCACGATAACCTAGCGTGCCTGCAGTGGCAATCACGTTGGTGTTTCCAGCAGTAGTCATAAGCCTGGAGAGTCCCACATCCGCAATCTTTGGGTTGTTTTGTTCATCAAGCAGTATGTTGCTTGACGTAAGATTCCCATGTATTATGTTTTCTTTGGTATGCAGAAAGCAGATTCCTTTTGTTATACCGATAGCAATCCTCATCCTTGTAGGCCAGTCTATCGTTGTCTCGGGACCTCTAGCTGCATATAGAGAACACAAGTATGTTCGTTAGGATCGTCAACATGATTAGGAACATCAAAAAGAATATACACAAACAGTGAGTGTAGAAAATTTTACCATGGAGGAAGGATGAGAGACTTCCATTAGGCATATAATCATAGACAAGAAGCTTTTCTCCTTTTGGTCCCAAGTAATACGCTCTAAGCGCCAAAATATTTGGGTGTCGAATCTTTCCTAATTCAGCAACCTCAGCTTCAAATTCTTTCTGCCCTTTTGTGATCTTCTCGCGTAGCCTCTTCACAGCAACTTGATTACCATCCTCCAATGTTGCCTTATATGCTGTCCCATAAGTGCTCTTCCCCATGATCTCTGCAGTGGCACATAACAAGTCGTCTGCTGCAAACACGAAAGGTCCATCAAAATGGACTAGCTTTCCACCAGCTTCACCTGATTCAACTTCAGTCCCTCCTACTTCCGGAACCGCCTTTGCACCTCTCCCTGCGGTAGTAGCTAGGCCACTGGCTTTGCTACCATTTTTCGCTTTCGAATTTGCCTTTTTCCTAATCAAGCAGCAAAGTAACATGCAGCACAAAAGAAGTAGAACAACTAGAAGAGCTCCTGATACTATGAGAATGATATCCTTGGTACTAAGTTTGCGATGGCGAGGCTTCACAACCCCGCTAACAGGAGAAGGAAGAGTCTGAGGGGGCGGTGAAGCACATTGAGTTGAGGGACTATATCCACAAAGTTCTAGATTTCCAACAAAAGCACTTGAATTGAACATTTTAGAAAGAAGAGATGGGACAATCCCGGAAAGATTGTTATAAGAGACATCCAACGAAGTCAGATTTTCCAACGAAACAAGAGAGTTTGGAATTTCACCGGTGAAATTGTTTTCAGATAAGTCAAGTGAGGCAAGTCCGGAAATATTTCCAATAGTAGCTGGAATACGACCAACGAATTTGTTGTTACTCAAATCCAGCATTGAAAGGTTTTTCAATCTATCAATGTCCTCCGGGATTTGGTTATCGAGTAGATTACTCTTTAAAACCAAAGTACCAAGAGCTGAAAGGTTCGAAAAACTAGCAGGAATAGCTCCATCTATGAGATTATTAGACAAATCGAGAACAGTAAGCCTCGAGAGACCGCCTAATTCATCAGGAATGGTCCCATTAATACGATTATCACTCAGATTAATCTCCTCGAGCATACTTAACTTACTAATCGAAGCTGGAATTTTCCCAGATAGACGATTATGATCAAGTGTAAGATACTGAAGTTGGTACGACTTATTCATGCTAACCATACCGCCCCACGTATCAGGAATAAAACCAGAAAGATTATTATGTTCAAGTGCGAGAAAAGTAAGAGAAGATGATCGAGTTAAACTTACTGGGATAGACCCCGAAAGTGCATTGTAGCTCAAGTTGAGTCTGTATAACCTGGCGGAATTCGCAAGATTTGGAGAGACAGTACCAGTGAGTTGGTTGTTGCTAAGATCAAGAGTCTGAAGAACTGGACTTCTTCTTCCAATTGATGGTGGAATCGAACCCGAAAGTCGATTATTGAACAGATAAACACCTCTTAAATTTGGTAACAAGATTAAAGAAGTTGGAACAACACCACCAATCACATTATCGTGAAGACTAATCTTTCTAAGCGCTCGCAATTGTCCTATCTTCTCGGATATTCTGCCACCCAATCCTTTCCATGGTAACTGTATCGCGATGACTTCCCCGTTCACACACTTGATTCCCAACCAACCTCCACCGCAAGCCCCGAGACCACTGTCGTTCCAGCTCTTCAATATTCCTCGAAAATCAATCAGTTCATTCTTTATCGCTCGTAGAGCTTGAAAATCAGACTGCTTCACAATGACCCCATCCGTTCTACTCCGACTAGATGATACAAACGGAGAAATGGAAAACACTATTATTACAAGAACCAACAAAAGACTATGATCTCTGATTCGACTCATTGACCTATCCATAAACTTTGGAGAGGTAGAAAGAAAGTTACAAATGAAGAGCAGAGAAAGATGGAGATATATACTAAGCAATGAAACAAGAGCATGTGAGTGAACATAGAGAAAATGGAGGGAATATTAAGAGCTAACGGTTAAGGATGAAGACAAATTTGGCAGAAGAATATTATGGTGTTCACGTAAATTATTATAAGGTTTTATAACGGCTAGTTTTCATGTAGATTTGTTTACTTTGTAGAACTAGTTGTTTCAGCTGGTCCACATTGAATTAGGAAACTAAAGGCCCCCATGTTTTACTCCAACGGCTACATTGATACTGTGGAATAGTCAAGAAATTCGTTGCTACTACTATTCCACGTTTAATCCTTACATTTTGTTCGATTTGCTTTGAGATACACATTCATTACCCCCTTGAATTATACTCAAAGTTGCTACGATTAGGGTTGGGCATAAAATATCGAAAACCGAATTACCGAACCAAACGTAAAATTTGGTAATTCGATATTTGGGAGTAAAATTTTAATATTTCAATATTCGGGATTGGATTCGGTACAAGATAGTATATATATATGTGTATCTAACCCAACCCAATAAACAATAGTATTAGTCATCCCAAATAATCTGTTGGACTTTGGTAACATATTCGTAAAAAGCAACAAAAAGAATACTAAATAGGGTTTCTATTAAATATACTCTTTGAAGTTTAAACATACATTTGCATATCTCCAACTTTAATATGATATATTATCAAATACCGTATCGAATTGAAGTTTAATTTACCGATTACCGAACAGATGTTTATAAGTATGGTATGTGGTATCTATGTTCAAATACCGATTACTGAATTACCGAACCCAAACTTTAGAAATATCGAATCGAATACCGAACGCCCACCTCTAGCTACGACACACTCCAACTGCCTCTAAAGTCAATTTTAGTGTACGTATTTTTTCACCCTTTTGTGCTGGCGTGACACCTTTATTACATAAAAATAGGATTCACGTCAAAGATGCCACGTCAACTAAAAAGGTTAGATAAAAATATGCTAAAATTTAGTTCAGAGGTAATAGGACCCCCATGAAATTCGATCATAGTTTAGGGGATACTAGATATTTTACTCATTTGTTTTAGATAACTAACTAGAAATTAATGATGTTTAGAGTGTTTTACATGACTAATAAACTAATTCCTTCGTTCCATCTTATGTGACACTCTTTGATTTAGCACGATATTTAAATAAAAAAGGAAGACTTTTAAAACTTATTGTGTAAAGCAATGTTAGATATTTTTGTGACCATAAATCATTTGCTAAAAGAGGAATTTTAAAGTTTGATTATTTCTAATTATAGTAAAGTGACATTTTTTTTAGACGGACTAAAAAAAACATGTCACGTAAAATAAAACAAAGAGAATAATAATTTTTAAAAAAGTATTTTATACTCTCTCCATCCCAAATTGATATGACACATTAATTAAAAAAAATTATTAATAATATGACTAGTTTACCATAGTGCCCCCATTAAATGATATTTATATTTTAATTTAAAAAAATAATTAATGTAAAAGGTAAAATATGAAAAAAAAATATTCTTCATTAATAAAAAAAGACAAGTAAAATAAAAAATCAAATTAAAAAATTTAGCAGGATAAGTGAATTAGATAATCTATTATGTGGATCTCTTTTGTTTATTTTTGTTTTGTAATAGTTCACTCACTTCAAGAGGGGATGCCATTTTCATTAATCTCCAAATCTGGGGCTCCATAAATACTTTCTCCGTTCAATAATATTTATTTACTACTATTAAATTAATATATATTTTAAAAGATATTAGATAATAATAATAATTTTATTATGTTATTTTTAAATATAATAAATTTAATATTTTAAAAATACATTAAATAATATTTAAAAATTAAAAAAAATATAAATAAATAAATAAATAATTTATTAATTTTTCTGAACAAATATTATTAAACATCTAATTTTAACTATAGCATCGTTCACGCTCCTAATGGGAACGTTATAATTACTTTGACTTCTTCCTGTGCCCTTTTACTTTTTTCTTTTACTAGGACTACTTGTAATTTGGGCCATTTGGAAAGCCTTTTTTAGTTACATATTATGTGAATAGTTTTATAATATTATATATGTATAATATTAATTTTTGTATAATTAGCTTTTATCTTTATTTTTTATTTTTTGGTAGAAATTGATCTTGTTTCATGCTTTTGACGGTTTTGTTTACTATCGAAAATTATCTCTCCACTTTTTTTAAGGTAGTAGTATAGACTGGTACATTTTACCCTTTCCAGACCCTACTAGGTGAGAAAATACTGGGTTTATTTTTGTAGTAGTCATCATCATACATAATACTTAACTCTTAAATTTCATACTTAATTTCAATATTCTCGTGGGCAAAAAAAGAAAGCCAAATTATATTTCGAAGAAGTAATTTTTCATAACAAGTATTACGTAGCATTTTGAGAGAATATAAGTAATTCCGGCCTTCTAGAGATAGCAGAAGTTATTTTTTTTCCAAAAGTGTTAAAAAGTAGTATTTTCCTCAAAGTACTTTTTTAGGTGGTTGGCCGAGCTTTTGGGAGAAAATTAGTAATTCTGACCCTTTAGAGGTAGAGGAAGTTATTTTTCAAAAGTTTTATAAAGTAGCAATTTCCTCGAAGTATTTCTCAGGTGGTTGGCCAAGTTTATAAGTGATTCTGTCCCTCTAGAGATAACAGAAGTTGTTTTTTCAGAAGTTTTAAAAAGTAGCCTTTTCCTCAAAGTACTTCTTAGGTGGTTGGCCGAACTTTTGGAAACAAATTAGTAATTCTGGCCCTCTAGAGATAGAGGAAGTTGTTTTTCAGAAGTTTTAAAAAGTACAATTTCCTCGAAGTATTTTTTAGGTAGTTCGTTGAGATAGCAGAAGTTGCTTTTTCAGAAGTTAAAAAAAATAACCTTTTCCTCAAAGTACTTCTTAAGTGGTTGGCCGAACTTATGGGAGAAAATTAGTAATTCTTGCCCTCTAGAGATAGAGGAAGTTGTTTTTCAAAAGTTTTAAAAAGTACAATTTCCTCGAAATATTTCTCAGGTATTTCTCAGGTAGTTCGCCGAGTTTATAAGTGATTTTGACTCTCTGGAGATGGCAGAAGTTGCTTTTTCAGAAGTTCAAAAAAGTAGCATTTTCCTCAAAGTACTCCTTGGGTGGTTGGCTGAACTTTTGGGAGAATATTGATAATTCTGCCCCTCTAGAGATAGTAGAAAAAGTTTTAAAAAGAAGCATTTTCCTCAAAAGTACTTCTTAATAAAATACACTTAAAAACACTTTCAAAAAGCACGCAGCGAAAGGATCCTGCTTACTGCTCATGCCAACTCCAACAGGAAAAGAACATATTAGCAAAGGATCCTGCTTACTGCTCATGCCAACTCCAACAGGAAAAGAACATATTAGCAATAGGAAGTAAAAAAAAGGGCAGCCCGGTGCATTAAAGTTACCGCTATGCGCGGTGAATAGCAATAGAAGTAATCAAAAAAAAAAACCACAATACTTTTTTCTGTTCCAATGGAAGTCAAGGATGTTATTATTATAGGAGGCAATTTATATAACTCTAAGAACATGAAGACACACAATAAATACTAAAAATGAAAGGGGAAAGAAAATTGCTGCTCCACAGGTTTCAGATATACACACAATCCATGGCAAAATGATCAAGTTCCTATCCACCACACAAATTTTGAACAAAATGTTATGGCAAAAGTGCTACCAAACAGGCTTCTCGCCAGGAAGATATGATGGAGAACTTCCTTCTACTTGGTTTTTCTTCTTGTGGAAAATGCCACTGATACTAGGCATCAATACCTTCTTCTTTGACACTGATGTCATTGCTTTCTGCAACTTGCGTGTTTCCGTTATCTTCTCTTGTGTGTTTTGCTTCTTGGTTTCAACCGGTGGGTGCATCTTTGATGGTGACTCCACGAATTTCTCCGATGGTTTCTCCTTCTGAACTGTGTAACTTTGAGGAGATGATCCGTAGTTCGTATGTGTTTCAGCAAGAATACGAGAAGCTGCCTCGGCTGCCTTCTTTTGCTCACGCTCACGCCACCTTCTAAGCTCACCTTCTACAGCCTTCTTGGCAGCTTCTGCCATCTCTGCCTTCTTCAAGGCTTCCTGAGTAGCGATTTTTATATCGTCAATCCCCTTTTGAGTTGCCTCCAACTTCTTGAGGGCCTCGTTTTCACTAGCTTTCACGGCCTCTACCTGAGCCATTGCAGCTCCCACTCTTATTTCAGCTAAATTATCAAATTCTTCAACTTTACGGCTCAATGATTCATACTCATCCTTTGATAAAGTGATACAAGCACCAGACTCGGAAGTTGAGGTTCGTGCAGCTGTGGTTTTTTCAGATAAAATCTTAATTTGATCACGAGCCCTAGCCTCAGCTGATTTTGCTTCTTCAGCTTCTTCCATCGCCACCTCAAGCTTCTTTTCTGCTTCTTCAAGTGCCACTCTAGTGGCTTCAGCTTCTTTCTTTAATACTTCTGCTTGCATTTTCATCTCTTCAGCTTCAAGCTTCGCGTTTTCAGTCTCCAAGGTCAGCTGGTGGAGAGTAGAGATCATTTCTTCAGAGGCACCTCTTGCTTTGGCTTCTTCTGCAATTGCTGCTTCAAGCTCGGATTTGGCTTTCCGGAGCTTGACATGCAGACCCCCGGCAAGTGATTCTGTCTCTGCCTCCTTTTCTTTCAGATCAGAATGTTCTTTCTTGATATTCTCAAGGTCCAGTTTAAGGGTCTCCACCAAGGTTTGGAGAGTAGTCTCTTCTTCTGCGACTTTATGCAGTGATTCCTTCGCATCATCCAGCTCTGCAGTAACAACTTTCACCTTATCAAGGTCAGAAGACTTCGCGCTGTCCATCTCTTTCTTCAAAGTTTCAATTTCAGACATTTTTTCAGCTAACTGTGCTTCGAGACTCTTGGCTAAATCCACATCAGTCTCTTTCCTCAAAGCACGTAACTTCTCCGCTGACTCTTCAAGTTTAGCCTTGTAGGACTGCTTCTGGACATTCTTTTCAGCATAAATCTTTGCTTCCTCTTCCCGCTCTTGCACACAGGCAAGTTTCAGCTGATCAACCGACTCGTGGACAGCTGCTATTTCCTTGGAGAGCTCACTAGCTCTTTCCATATTTGCTTTGGCAGTACGCTCAGCTTCTGCTGCCTGCTCAATGGCGCCAGTTTTTTCCTCCCTAAATGTATTACAATCCTGGCGGAGTTTCCTCAGCTCCTGTTTTGCTTTATCAAGATTAGCTATTTCAGCCATATAGTTCTCTCTTGCAGTTTCCAGATCCACATTCCAAGAACCATCCTTCCCCATAACAGACCCATCAGTTGGTGCTTCAAGTTTGCTCATCTGACTCTTTGCTGCTTCTGTCGACTTGACAGCCAAATCCTTTGACTCACAAACAATTTTAAGTTTTTTTGTGAGGTCATCAACGGTTCGTTTTGCCCTTTCAAGCTCAACAAGTGCTTGAGCTCTAGTGGTTTCGGCATTTTTCAACTGTTCCTTCAACTTGTTCAGCTCTTTCTGGGTTAAGTGAAGCTGCGTTTCCTTTGCCAGTACCCTCTGCAAGCAAGATAAAATAAGTGTACTTAGGTGAGACTATTTAATTGCAATCTCTGAACACTAACTACGCTAGGTGTAAATAGTTTTTGCATTCATTCACTCCTGAGAGCACCTGACTGCATGTTACATTCAGTACTCAGGGGTCGTTTGGTTGGGAAAGAATTATCCCGGGATAATTAATCCCGATATTAGCTATCACAGGTTTAGCTATCCCACCATGTATATGGGATAAACGTATCCCATATACATGGTATAAAAGATGGGATAAATAATCCTGCATTTTATATCCCGGGACTATTAACCAAACGACCGCTTAAAAGACTCGAGTATGAATGTCTTTAGTGTAAAAGTTTTTGACACTCTAAAACGACGCAGCAAATAATATGAACCCTCCGAAGTCATTAACCACCATATGAAAACATTTGAATTAATCAAGAAAGAAGATGCTTCAAGGACACATACCAAACAAAATTTTGATGCATGCACGCAGAAATCTCTAGACAGCATGACTTAGTTGATGTAAAAGACAAAATTACAACTTACAAAGATCCGAGCGCAGATAAAATAAATCATAGCGATATACATATTTGAACCACAGTATCATTTACCTCTGCGGACTGAGGTCTTGGCTTCCTGATTGCAGGTTTTTCCCCTGAGAATGCACCTTCACCAAACAAGTTAACAGCATCTTTGACAGACTGGAATGGTGCACTTGTATCTATCTCTCCAACTTGTACTTTTGGAGATCCAGTAGTTTTTTTGCGATCTTTAGAAACCATATTTTTATCTTAAACAGAATCACCTACCAAGAGAAAAACAAAGAAAAATTCACTGGGAGTGACTGAAAATACAGAGAGAATTTTCAACATTGTCATAACAGTAACACACAAGGTAGGTATATTTAACATCTGTTGCCTTTTACTTGAAAATCGCGATTTTTACCTCCCCTTTTGGCCATTTTCCTCATTGAAATAGAGTACAGCTTGAAAAGCAAATAAGTTTATATTGAAAAGCAAATGCTAGGTCATGCTAGCAGTTCTGAACTTAAAGCAAAGACGGTGGAGAAATTGCACCTATGGAAGAAGAGTTGATATTCTTTTCCTTACGACATTTTCCCCCTTCCCCAAGAATACTGAAACGCAATTTAATGTGTGTAAGCTACAATGATCCTTCATTTTCCCTTCCATACCCGTGTCGAAAAGATGAGACATGTGCCTATGTCATACAGATTCTTCAAATTACAGTGCAATTGGAAAAGACCACATGTACATGCCAAGAAGTCACACACACCCGTATTTGGAATAAGTTCCTATAATTGTGCACGAGTACATCCAACATTGATATAAAATATAGGAGGTACGGTTCTAGAATGATATCCAGCAAAGAGAACTAAATGTCAAATATTGTCTTAAAAATTTCAGATGTCAAATACATTTAACCATCAATCTCATTGTTAAGCCAGCCAAGTTGAAATGTTGTATCATTTGACCTTAACATCCAGAAAAGCATTAATTTTGATATTTTAGATGTATGTTTTTCAGCAGCAAGTTGTTTCAACTAGGTGCACGATACGTTCCAATTTTCAATACTCATCCATCCCACCAGCCACTATGAAGGATTATTTGCTATTAGCAGGTGGAAGAAAATATATTACCCTGATATTAGCACCATTGTGCCTTTCGTAATGCATCAAAGGGCTTTATCAACAGCAATGACCTATCCAGTGGGGTCGAGTGGGGTCGGGGAAGGACAGAGTGTATGCAGACCTTACCCCTACCTCGGAGGTAGAGAGACTGTTTCCAATAGACCCTCGGCTCACGAAATCAAAGGGAAAAATGCATCAAAGAGAAGCAATCCACAAAGATGAGAATCTTATCAAGCATTCTTTCCAGCTCTTTGGAGCTACATGAACAGAAAGACATCTCCTTTCCGTCACATTCAGGAGAAATATGTCACTTTCAACTTCTCTTTCATCTGGACAATGATATGTCAAGTTATACTAAGAAAGCTGTGAATAACTGAGAAGACGTGATTTGCCAGAAAAAAAAAAGGAGACTGGGGGGGTATTCAAGCCATTGCAAGCGCAAGATCACCACCTAATTAAACCTTCCAAAGTTCCTTTTTTTAAAAAAATAAAATCAGGTATAGTATTGCATTAATAATAACAAGGCATCCAAAGTTTTCCAAAGTTCCCTATATGACAAAAAGATAATATGACTTCTTTTTTTACCAGTGACAAAAAGATAATGACGAGAAAATGATAATAGCCACCTAGATTAACACTTAAACTGAGTTATGTTGCTGCAGTTTCCAAGTTAAAAGTAAAACACTATAAACTCTACATTTGTCTTGCCTAATGGTATGAAAGAATGAAGATGTCAAAATCACCTTGAAGTAGTTGTCCCGCCACGACAATCGAATTAGCTTGATCAAATTTAAATACTTCCCAATACAATAGGTTTTCTTGTGACAGATTACTTTTCAAATCTTGGTCTAAGATCTAGATTCTAATTTTGTACCCGGTCACAACAAGGCTTAGAATATCCTAAGAGAGATAAAGTAAGGTCTGGTGTACTGCATTTCTATCAGTCAGCACATAACACATATACCAGCATGTCTTGACGTTTATTGAGTAGAACAAATTTTAAGTCTGATATTGGCATAGTTAGAGGAATCTCGAAAATCAATCAGTGCATAAAACAGTAGATGCACCTATATCTATCCTAAGGGGTTTTATGCACCTTAGTGAGTGAAAAGCATCCAATTCTAGCAACGAGCGCAAAATTATGAAATCCATTAAAATTTAAAAAACACAATTGTGCCTCAAATGCAGGAAGGAGAGCCTTGGCGTAACTAATAAAGTCGCTTCCATATGATTAGGAGGTCATGGGTTCGAGCTATGGAAATAGCTCTTGCAGAAAAGCAAGGTAAGCCTGCATGTACAGTAGACCCTTGTGGTCTATCCCTTCCCTGAACCTCGCACAAAACGGGAAGAGCACCAGGCTGCTCTACTCAATTGCAAACTCATAAAATTAGAAGACAAAACAATCAAAAATAACCAAAACAATATCCAATTAAAAACCAGTAACATAAGTATTAATTTATAATCATCAAGAGGCATAAATATGAAAAAGAAAATCATCACATTTCTCAATTACCACTTAAAACACCATAACAACAACAACAAAAAAAAACTCCATGGACTAAATTCTACCCACCAATTCCAATAAAGACTTCAACTTTAACCCCTCTTCAGCTCAAATTCACAAACAACAACAAAAATCAAAACAATAACATCAATAAACAAAACAAAAAAGAGGAAAAAGGGTGCATACCTGAATGATAACTGAAAAAAAAAAGCCCTAATCATTAGTATTATTATAAAATCCTCAAGAGTCATAAACATGTAAAAGATAATTATTGCATTTCTCAATTAACACTTTAAAGGCTTAAACCACCTGAAGACCACTAACAACAACAACAACAACAAGAACTTGGACTAAATTCAATCCACCAATTCTAATAAAGACTTCAACTTTAACTGTCTTTCAGCTCAAATTCAACAACAATAATACCAATAAACCAACAACAAAAAAAAAAGTGAAAAGGGGGCATACCTAATCATCCATAAACCCTAGAAAAATCTTCAACCTTTTTGACCCTCCAAAAGGATCAAATATGCACCACCAAATTACACCAAAGTGGTTGACCAAATACCCACAAAACCAACAACCCCAAAAAAACTCACAACACTTCTACAAGTCAATCAACATAAACCCAAGAACCAAAAAAATGGTCCAAACACTTCCAAGATAGTCTTTTTTTTTCCCACAATCTTAAACCCCTTAAGATAAAGATAGTTCCTTTACAGGGTCAAAGATGGTAGTGAACAAAAAAAATGAAAAAAAATTGAAACATGGGGTAGTTGCAACAAGCAAAAAAAAAATACTCAAACAGTAAAAAAGACGGGAATCTTGAATTGTTCAGTGTATGTAGAGAGATGGTCTGAAAGTTCCAAAAAGCTAAAAAGAAAAAAAGTGTGTGTGTGTTGAAAGACAAATATAATGTATAGTATGAAGTAATAAGAGAGGAGAGAGAGAGAGAGGAAGAGAGAGAAAGGACAAGAGCAAGTCAGCAAAATGGCACCGTCCAGGGCTGACTGGGACTATGTCTTTGAGCACGCAAACAAAGATTGGCTAATGTATTGCCTTGCCAACACTACATACCATACATAGAACAAAAGTAATAATTCAAAAAAAAAATAAAAAAAATTGGTTCGATGTATTTAAGCTTCAGTTATGACGAGGTTCAGATAAAGAGTTTGAATATAATGGTCAATTGTTCGTAATTTTGTGTAGCATTTTTACCAGAGGTTGTTTCACGACTTGACGTCATGGTCTCAGTCAATGCCCTATCTAAGTAAAGCTGAGTTTTGTATGTTATTTTTTCGATCTCAGGAGAGTTTATTCAGCCCATTGACCTTCTGGATGTGTCCGAAGTTTGGGCGTGCTTTGAGCCGAAAATCGATCGGAGATTCCAGGCGGGCTGTGGATTGACGGGGCCGTTTGGATGGACAAACGAGCGAAACGGCGGGAACAAATCATTTTCAGGCCAAATCGGAGTGCGACTCTGTGTGAGAACCTCCTTCTCTTCTTCCTACTCTCCTTTCAGATCAGATGATGGCAACTTTGTCGGTTACTCTAAGATTCCCATTTCATATATAGAAAAAAGTATTATATCTTCCGTTCATCTGTTAGAAATGACTACTCCATTTTTAATTCTAGATAGAGATAAGATCTGCATATGGTATAGCACATGGAAAAGAATATTTATCCTCGCATTCATCTATAGAAACAAATTCTCTACCTTTAGACAGGAATAAAGTCGTCAAACACTCTACTTACTCTAAAATTCTTTTTATGAGTTATATTAGTATGTTATTGTACTTCCATTTATTATTATTTATCTACATTACTAAAAATATATGCTTTCAAATTATTCTCTTCGTTCATTTTTATTTGTCATTTCTGATATAACAAGAAAAGATTAAAAAAACAATCCTCAAAAACGTTAACATTAATTACTTATTTCTCAAATGATTTTTCAAAACTTAATACTACTAAATATTAATTAATAGAAATAGTGAGCTAAAATATCATGTCAGTTATTATTTTCTAATGAACTTGTCACATTAAAATGTGACAAATCTATATCTATAATTTATAATCTATATCTATAATATATTAAAAGTATGAAGACCCTTAAAAAAATGATTTGAATTTTTTGCCCTTCATTAACAATAGACAAAATCATCTTTTCACCCCTTTCTCTAATTTTATTTAATCAACTTTATAATATTAATTATTAATTATAATATTAAAAGATTAAAAAGTCCTAAACTATATGATAAAGAGGCAAATATATAGCTAATTAATTTTGATAGATTTTCTTTCCTTGTGTAAGTATGGTAATAAATAGTCTTAAAAAATCCTATAAATATAAGGTAAGTGGAGCTTGTAATAGCATACGAAAAAAAAGAGGGAAAAATACGAAGTTGTAGTTGAACTCCAAAAATAAGTATGAATTTTAAATTAAGAGTCCTTTCCCATTAGAAAAGATTTTTTTCATGTTTGACCAATTCTTTCATGGTAACTTTTTTCTTTTTTTTTTTTTATTTCTATATATTGGGCATTCTTTTGTCCCACAAATAATAGAATGACATTTGAATAGGAAATTATTCTTTCAATAGATAGATTTTGTGTTTTAGGTTTTAATTTTTTTAAAACTATTACGCTTCTTTAATATAGTTTTATTTATTGTTGCCTTCCACATGATGTGTATGTGAATAAAAATTCATATACAACATGTGATTGAAACGTCTTTACGATTTTTTGGTGAGTGTTTTCTTCTTATTTTTGTGTTGTTTGGTCATGAAAATTTTTTGCTTCTTTTGAAAAAGTATTTCACTTTAGTAAAAGATGTAGTGTTCGGCCATAAATTTCAAATTCAATTCCAAATTATATTTTAAAAAGTGTTTTCACTTTTGCACTTTTACTTCTCTCACAAAAAGTAAAACAAAAAATCAAAATATATGATAAAAAGAGGACAAAAATTGAGAAATAATCAGTTAACTTGTTTTATTAATGTAGTTAGAAAACAAATCAATATTTTTATTTTATTATTAATTTAGTAAAAAAAAATGGTAAGTTACAAATAAAACTCCTATCTTTTGGATTTATGAGTCTTTTTTTTGTATTAAATATTAACATTTAACACTTATAAATCATAAAAATTTACTTTATATATAAAAAAATCTACGATTTTATTTAAAGTAATAATTTGATTAAAGTTTATAGAATACATGGTTATATGTCCATAGTCTATTTGTTTTAAGAATTTTGTGGTTCTTTTTTATACAGGTGCATTAGATACAAGAGTATTGAAGTTGCAAAATAAGGTAAAAGTTTAAATTCTTTTTAAGTACACGTGAATCATATTTTTTGTATTGAATATTAACGTTTAACACTTATAAATCATAGAAATTTACTTTATATATAAAAAAATCTACGATTCTATTTAAACTAATAATTTGATTAAAGTTTATAGAAACGTGATTACATGTCCATAGTCTATTTGTTTTAAGAATTTTGTGGTTCTTTTTTATACAGGTGCAGTAGACACAAGAGTATTGAAGTTGCAAAATAAGGTAAAAGGTTAAATTCTTTTTGAGTACACGTGAATCATATTTTTTGTATTATTGTAGCTTTTATGTGCAGTTTTATTCTAATATTGTTGTTTGCTTGCAATATATTTATTTTTAGAAATTTGTGATTTTTTTATACAAGTGCATTAGATGAGAGGGTATAGAGATTACATATTAGACAGAAGGTTCTTTTTTTTTTTTAATTTATGAATCATATTTTTTTGTAATATCATAGATTTTACGTGCAACTTCTAATATTGTTGCATGCCGTAGTATATTTGTTTTTAAGAAATTTGTGATTCTTTATACAAGTGCATTAGATTGGAGGGTAAGGAGGTAATGAATTAGGGAAGAAGGTTAAATTCATTTTGATTTGTGAATAATATTTTTTTATAATGGTGGTAGCTTTTATATGCAATTTAGTTCTAATGTTATTGCATGCATGTAGCATATTTGTTTGTGCATTAGATAAGATGGTATGAATGTCCCAAATTAGGGTAGAAGGTTCGTATGTAGTTATATTTTGACTTGCTTCTCAATTGGCGGGGGTCGGGGAGTATTGTGTCGGTAGTAATTTTAGGCTCATACATGTTTTTATTTTTTACTTTTGATGTCTTATTGACATGTTTTATTCACTGTCGTATAAACTTTTCGTAATATTTTCTTAATACAGGATACTAATGTTGATTATTTAGGATTTCTAAAATAGCTTCATTCAAAATTTTATTTTACATTGTATTAAAAGTAATGTCTTGATGATAGCCAATTAAAATTCACTTGCAACGCACTATCCTAAACTAGCAAATTGTTTAGGATACAAATATTTAAAATAATTATCATTAAATTATTATTCAAATATTTAGGATACAAAAAAAAAAATAGAAGAATATCATTCTTAAAAGGAATTAATTTAATGTGCGAAATTTTTTTATTAGGAATCCTACGCAAATTTTTAGGAAAAAACTATCCATAAAAGAAAAAAATAAGAACCAAAATTGATAGTTAGAAAAAAAAGCATGAAAAAAAAAAAGATTCCTAAGAATTTAGGAATCAAAACATTTAAAAAAAAATATATATATATGCATAGAAAGAAAAAAAATATTTTATTTAGGTAAGTGTACGTATTTTGCACGTGTGTCATCATTTAAATAAAATATACTTTTTTTCCTGAGAATATCACAATTTAAATTAATTGTGATATTGTCTTGACAATATCATTTAATTAATTTTTAACGTTAAGAAATAATTATTTAGTGATTTTCATAATATTTCAATTGTTGAGAGAGGACAAGTTCGGGGGGGGGGGGGGGGGGTCTTTTTTCTTTTTTTATTTGTAATAAGTATTTTTGATTTTCTTTACACTTCAGCTAAGAATCATAATTCATTACACGTACTTGAAATATTGGCTTGCAAATTGTGATATTGTCCTGACAATATCATTTGATTAATTTCTAACGTTAAGAAATAATTATTTAAAGATTTTCATAATATTTAAAACTTTGAAATCAATAACATTAATTGTTGTTTATGATTTAATAATTTTTATTCTTTTTATAAATAATTTAATTAATTGACGTGAGATACATGCGCAAAGTGCGTACACTAAGCTAGTAAAAATAAATGAAGGAAATACTTGTTATAAAATTTAAATAAAATAAATTATTTTTTTCTCATTTTGTTTTTTTACAAAGAGTGCATAATTGCTTGAATAAAGCGCATAAATTAAGTGCATAAAAAAGAGTTAATGGTTAAATTAGTAAAAATGTTTTTTATTTATATAATTTTTAAGATATATTTTAAGATGAAAGTAGACAAACAACATGGGCTGGAGGGAGTACTACTCGACTCTTCTATAGTTAAATAAAAGTTTTAAGATAGCAATATACATATTATTTAGCTATTGTTAAGTGATCAAAAGCCTGTTTTTTTAAAAAAAATCATGACGTTTGAATTAATTTGCACATTTTCAATTTACTCAATTAGTTTAATAGAGTATCAACTACCTCTCATTAACATATACCGTTAACCGAATAGCTTAGACATATAAAAAAGATCACTTAATAATATTTTTAGCTCATTTCGAATTTAAACTTAAAACTTCATAATTATCAACTCATTTCATTGGTCATTAAATCACATTCTTTAATACTAAACACGTGTCATATACTCATATGAGCATATTTGATTAAATTTACACATTATGTGCAAATAAATTTTCCATAAATAGGTTCTCCCTAGACTCCAAATTAAACTAGTTAGGTTTACATCTCTCTTTTTTTTTTTTTTGGTTTCTCATTCTGTGTCTGATGTCCGTATTGGAGCCCCAATTAATCTAAATCGCGCGTTGCAGGCCTATTAAGGTGGCAGCGCTCCCAACAGAGTTTTTTTCATACCCAGGACGAAACCTTCGACCTTTGGTTAAGGATAACCTATGTTGGTGGTTTACATCCCTCTAAACAATGAGCAACTCCCATATTATTATTATTATTATTTTTTGGGGGATGGGTCCTCTCCATTTTTTTTGTATTCATTTTGGGGTCTTAAATAATTTGAGATTACATCACGAAAGGTCACTAAAACGAAGCAATTTTTACTAAAAAAAATATTTTATTTTATTCAACACTTAAACTCTAACTATTTAATTAAAGACAAAAAAACTTCATTATTATCTCTACTAGTATACGTAAAATTTATAAAACTTAGCACTGATATTTTCTTGACAAAATAGAAAAATGAAACAAGTGTCAAATGGGTGCGGAAAATACAAGAAGAATTCTTTTTTTGGATATTTGTAATGTTCAAAATCTCTCTCTACAAATGGTAACTAAACAAATTTAATTTATTTTAATTATAAAAAAACTTGCAATATAATAGAAAAGTGTTGATGAGATTAGATCATCTTATCTTACTTTAATTAGAAAAAAGCTTTGTACAACTTGTAATTTTCAACATATATTACTTGCAAATGAATTATTGATCTAGTCCCTTTGATTTTTCTAATTTGTCAATTATTAAAAAGAAAAAAAAGTGCTGAAATTAATCTCAAAAAGTAATTTTGTCCCCACTTGATGGCCATAATGACAATATATTATTTTGCATGAGAACTTTTATCAATTATTTCATAGGGCCAGTGACAGCCAACTAGGGACATCACCAACTTATATATTCTTACACGATAATATCAATTAACTTTTAACAAATTGTAGAATTATTTTGTTCTTATTTTTGCTATTATATATTGTAGTGTTACTATTTATTTTATTTGTTCGTATATCTTTTTTAAATAAATTTTGTCTTGAGCAGAGGTCCATCTAAAAAAATTTCTCTATCTTATATTTAAAATAATAATATAAACTGCTTATAATTTATTATCTCTGAATCTCATTTTATTGGGTAAGTAAAGCAAATTAAATTTACCTCAATAATTAGTCTAAACACCAATAGATTGAATTATTATAATTTTACAGCTAATTTCGCGCCTCTATATATCTCATTGGAATCAATTCGGGTTGGAGGATTTTGTTATCCATGTTTAGTAGCGTTAGTATTAATATTATTTCAAAATATTGTATCGTTTGTTATATTACTTGGTGAATCATATCTATGGTATTATTGGGTTTTGTAATTTCTACTTTATTTTATACTTTACTATTTCTTTTCTAGATTATTTTATCTTGAGTCGGGGACCTATCAAAAACAATTTCTCTGTCTCATCTCTGAAGTGGTGGTATGAACTGTATAAACTTAATATCCTCCCAGACCTCACTGAGTAAGAATATACTGAATATGTTGTTGTTGAATCAATTTGAGTTGGGTCCAGAAATAACAGAATCATCAATTTAATAGCGAAGTCAGAAATTTTATTAAGAAAGTTCAAATATAAAACAAAAAATTCACAAATTAATCGAAGAGAATACATCTAACAACAATAACATATCCCGTGCATTTCCACAAAGTGGGGTCTTGGGAGGGTAGGGTGTATGCAGATCATACCACTACCTCAAATGAAGTAGAGAGGTTGTTTCTGATAGACCCCCGACTCAGGACAGATAACAAATATAACAAAAAAATATAAAAGCAAACAACACACAAGGGGTGACACTCCGCTAGATCATAAAGAAAACAAGACACCCTACAAAGTAATATTATAAATCTATTATATAAAATTATAGACATCACTAAAACACCATGAACAAGAGGCTACAAGACACTATATGCATCAATACAAACAGAGCACTCTTTCCCAGTACTGTTGTGTACTCCTACCTACTAGTCTCTACCCTAATCTGCGTTCTCCACACCTTCTTATCAAGGATCATGTCTTTCTTAAGTTGTAATTGCCCCATGTCCTGCCCAATCATCTCTCTTTAGTATTTCTTCGGCCTACCTCTACGCTGCCTAAAACTATCCATAGCCTCTGAACTGGAACATACACATCTCTTCTCATCACATGTACGGACCAACCAATCTCACTTCTCGCATCTTGTTTTCTACCGAAGCCACTTTCACCTTCTCTATCTCATTTCTAACCTTATCTCTCCTGGTAAGTCACACATCCACCTCAACATCCTCATCTCCGCCACCTTTAACTTTTAAATGTGGAAATTCTTAACTGACCAACACTTTGCTTCATGCAACATAGTTGGTCGAATTGTCACCCTATAGAACTTACCTTTAAGCTTTGGAGGCACCTTCTTATTATACAAGACTCCCGAGGCGAGTCATCATTTCAATCACACTGCACCAATATGGTATAACATCCTCGTCAATCTCACCGTTTTCCTAAATCAAAGTCCCATGATACTTAAAACTCTCCCTCTTCTGAATAGCTTGAGACTCCAACTCCACAACCACGTCATCCTCATGCGGTAAACTAAACTTAAATTTCAAGTACTCCGTTTTGATCCTACTCAACCTAAAATCTTTAGACTCAAGAGACTGTTTCCAAACCTCCAACTTATCATTAACTCTATCTCGAGTCTCGTCAATTAGTACAATATCATCCGCAAATAGCATACACTAAGACACCTCCCATTGAATACGCGGCGTCAAAACATCCACCACCAAGGCAAATAAAAATGAGCTAAGAGTCGATCCCTAGTGCAAACCTGTCAAAATTGAAAAGTGTTCTGAATCTCCTCATACCGTCCTCACACGAGTCTTTGCACCATTGCACCTATCTTGAATCGACCTAGTGTATACCACAGGCACCCCTCTAGCCTCCAAACATCTCCATAAAATCTTCATGAGAACTTTGTCATACGCCTTCTCAAGATCAATGAACACCATATGCTAGTCCTTCTTCCTTTCCCTAAATTATTCCACTAATCTTCTCATGAGGTGAAAAGCCTCAGTAGTCAAACGACCTGACATGAAATCGAATTAATTCTCGAAAATGATCACCATCCTCCTCAGTCTCAACTCTATCACCCTCTTTCAAACTTCCATGATATGACTCAATAATTTAATACTCCTTAAATTATTGCAACTCTAAATACATCCCTTATTTTTATATAAAGGAGTACGTCTAATAAAAATAAATAAAAATAATTTCAAACGACATAAATAATATAGTTTTCGTTATTCAAATCCCCTCGCTCCAAACTAGCTCCGCCTCGATTCATCATCATCCCCATCTGAAAATGTGCCACGTCACTTTAACAACTTGACAACTCAACATAGTATTACACACGTGTCATGCTGACTCATCTTCTAACCGCCTTATAAATTCAAAAAAATTTCCCTCTTCATAATCCATGAATTCCACTCCTTCCCCGCAAATATACCCAAACAAAACCCTAATTTTCCCTTGTCATGGCGACGGACAAAGTGGCGGAGCACGGCGGTGACGACGACCAACACCGCCATCATCCAGCAGTAACGAACCACGAGAAGGCGATGAAAGATGCTGAAGAGAAAGCTGAAAGAGAAGTGGATGTGAACGAAATGTCGGAGATGTGCCAATTGCATGGCAAAGGTATTCCGGCCAGTCGAGGTACCGATCAGAGAAAAGCTACGGTGGAAGTTTGCGAATTCGACGACGATGGATCGGGTCAATTGGCTGAGAAATGTCAAACTATGTATCAACAAGCTGATCATTTTAGGTGTCACAAGTGAACATACAGTAATATTAGCAAGAATTTTAGTAGCTCGGTTGATTGGTTGATTAGTTAGTGCTGAGGGTTTGATTTCTTACGTTTAAACTCTTTTTTCATTTTTGCTTTCCATGCATCCTACCTCTAATAAAAATAATATTAGCAACGAGAATGACGCGAAAACTTTAGTAGTAGCTGAGTTGATTAATTAATTAATATTAGGGTTTGATTTGTTATTTTGTAATTGTAATTCCTTTTTTCAATTCTGATTTCCTTGCATCCTACCCCTAATAAAATAATCTTAGCTAATGAGAATTTTAGTAGCTTTATAGATTGATTATACATCGGTTATAGTGGATTAGTTAGTGCTAGGGTTTGATTAAGTTTATTGTAATCTCTCTTTCATTTCTGCTTTCCCTGCTTCCTACCCCTAATAAAATAATATTAGCTAACGAGAATTTGAGTCGATTTTACATTGATTCTAGTTAAATTAGTTAGTTCGGATATGATTTCTCATCTTGTGATCGCCTTTTTACTTCTCCGTGGATCGATTATACATTGATCCTAGTTGGATTAGTTACTAAGGATTTGATTTCTCACCTCATAATCGCCTTTTCACTTCTCCGTTGATCGTATAGTTAAATTAGTTAGTTCAGATTTGATTTCTCACTTCATAATCGCCTTGTTAGCTAATGATTATACATCTATTAATTTGATTGTTTTGTTACCATGAGGGCCTTGGTTATGGAACAAGTTATTTTGGATTATTAGTAATTAATTTCGAAATAACGAGGGGTGGTTTGATTAGAGAACAGATTACTTTGAAAAATTAAATATCACGCCAACATATGAATATGAAAATTTGTGTGAATTACACAATTAAGACATCTGATAACACTTTTCTAGTTAGTGGTAGAAATAGAGATTGTTATTTCATCTATTTTGATATTAAAAATTGAATTTTTGAGATTGACCACGATTATTCTTTCTGGAAAGTTCTCTTTATAGCTTTCAAAATGAAATTTGACTTATCTGATAATGGTGTATGATTATGAATTACAAAATCTTAGCAATACAGAGAGAGGAAACTTACAAAAAGGGGCAACTTAAAGGGAGGATATATTAGCCTTTACTTAGAAAAATTACTATTATAAACTATCTATTCAAATCACAGACATCATCAAAGCACCACAAATAAGAACTCTTACCCATTAATTTTCTATCCTAATTTGACTCTTTCACATCTCATGTCTTCCGTAAGTTGTAACTGCTTCATATCATATCTAATTACTTTCCTCTACTATTTTTTTGGCTTATCTCTACCCTACTTAAAACCATCTATAATCAGCCTCCATACTGGAACATTCGCGCTCCTCCTCCTCATCCAAATCACTTTTCACATTTTGTCCTCCACCCAAGCCACCCTATCTTCTTCTGAATAATCTCATTTTTAATCTTATCACTCCTTGTAAGTCTACAAATTCATCGCAATATTCTCATTTTTAAAAAAAATATTTCTTCCGTCTCATTTTAATTGTTTCATAGCTTTTTTCACACTTACTAAAAATAAAATAAAATATAATATAATTTACTGATCAGTCATTTCTATTTAATAAAAGCAGATTAATTTTTATTTTAAATATTTTGCAATCCTCTTTAATAATTAATGATAAAGAGTAATATTTCTTCGGTCTCATTTTAATTATTTCATAGCTTTTTTCACACTTACTAAAAAAAGAAAAAGAAAACATAATTTACTGAGTCATTACTATTTAATAAAAGCAGATTAATTTTTTATTTTAAATATTTTGCATTTCTCTTTTATCGGAAACAGTAGGTAATAGTTATTTTTGGAACAATTTATAAGATGAAACGAATGTGGATATAAATTATTGGCTGTCAAATTCAACTTTTTAACTCCGTGAATCAATTGTCATATAGATACTGTCCCAAAATGTAGACTTTTGGATACAATGTCATTCTGAAATTTGAACTCAATCCGTTTTAATTTATTTATCTTAATTTAATTTGATATAAAAATATATATATTTTTTCATTTTATTAAATTTAAAAAGTATTTTAAAATTTTATAGTCTAAAATATTATATTAGGTTATTTCAAAATTAAAAGATGTTATAAATATTTTATTTAGAAAAAAAAATGAAAAATAGTAAGACGAAGAAATTCAAATTCAAATTCAAACACGAAAGTACTACTTTGATAAATTGACGTAATTGTTCAAAGTCCAGAACAAAAAAAGTCACATAGAGGAGACCCCCAGAAGATAAATATATTTTTAATTTCAAGTTACACAATAAGTAATACTAGTACTATTTTTATTTTTGAGCAACTAGTGGCTAGTGGCTACTACTAAATATAGAAATCCTATTTTTTTTTCTGTGTGAAATAACCTGGTTAAACTTTCAAAATTTACTTATTTTATACAGCTTTGTTTCCAATAATAATAATAATAATAATAATAATAATTAATGTTTGAGAGCTATAATTTATGCTTAATAAATTAATTTCAAAAATATTTTTACAACAATTTGTGTTTGATAAAATTTTAAAAGAAATCCTGAAAACTAATTCCGCTAATACTCAAAAATATATTCCTTGTGTGACATTTTTTTAACCAGTCCCGAAAGTTTTTGTAACTTGAAACACAATTTAACTTTAAAATTTTCTTTTTATCGTTAACGAAGTGATTTACGGACACGCGAATAATTAAGAAATATTTTAATCACAAATTTCAAAAGTTTTAGTTTCTTTGTTAAATTTTATATCAAGTCAAATAATGTCACGTAAATCAAAACGAAGGAAGTTTAGTGGAGTAATAATTAATATGTACTAAAAATTTCGCCATGCATGGAGTTCCAGAAAGAACCAGACCACAAATATCTATGAAAAAAATATTTAAATAACGAAAAAATATGATGTACGTTTGTTGCAAAAAGTAAGTACTATATATAGTATAGTATAAGAGGGAAGAAGATAATATAGTACTCAAATATGGGAGAGTTGAAGTATGAACCTTTATTTGAGACCAAGAAGGCTAAGGGGAGGATAATATATAGGCTATTTGCAACTTCACTTTTTTGTGGGATTTTGCTGATATGGATTTATAGATTGTGTAATATACCAAAACCAGGTGAAAATGGTAGATATGGTTGGATTGGAATGCTTGGAGCTGAACTGTGGTTTGGTTTTTATTGGTTCCTCACTCAGTCTCTTCGTTGGAACAGAGTTTATCGTCAAGCATTTCGAGATAGGCTATTGCAAAGGTATGTGACGATCTCATCTAAAAGTTTAATGTGTTAGATTGAGTGGATGGCTTGTTTATGATGATTAAGATGAGTTGAGATTCAATGAATCAGTGATGATTCATATAGCCGATCTCGACTTGTTTGGGTTTGAAGCGTAGTTGTTGTTGTTTATTGCGTTGAGCTTTAATGAATCAATGATATTTGTATAGCCGATCCCAACTTGTTTAGGATTGAGGCGTAGTGGTAGTAGTAGTTTATTGAGCTGCGATGAGTTGAGCGTTATTGAATCAGTGATGATTCATATAGCCGATTCCAACTTGTTTAGGAGTATTACAAATTGTTGTTTATTGAGCTGAAAACTTGTTTATAATGATATGAGTTGACTTTAAATGAATTAGTGATGATTCATATAGCAGATCCCAACTTGTTCGGTGCAGAGTCATTGTTGTAGTTGTTGTTTGTTCAGCTGAGCACTCGTTTCTTATGATGATATGAGTTGAGATTCAATGAATAACCAATGATTCATATAGTCGATCCCAACTTTTTGGGATGGAGTGTGTAGTAGTTGTTGTTGTTTATGGATCTGAGAACTCGTTTATGATGACGATATAATTTGAACTTTAATGAAATAGCGAGTATTATTCATAGAGTAGACACCAATTTGTGTTGGGACTGAGGCGTAGTAGTAGTTGTTGTTTATTGAGATGAACACTGTTTAATGATGATGATGATGATATAATTTCAACTTAAACGAACTAGTAAGTTTTCATATAGCCGATCCCAACTTGTTTGTGACCGAGGCATAGTTGTTGTTTATTGAGCTGCGAACTCATTTATGATGATGACATAAATGATCAACATCATTTGTAAGCCGTTGAATTGTGCCATGTTGAATTGTGTGATCATCTCGTCTAGAATTTTAACTTCTAAGCTGTTAGAGAGAACATAGTTTTGTAAACGTTACTTTATTTACTGTTGAATGAAAATAGGTACGAGAATGAGCTGCCGAGAGTAGATGCATTCGTGTGCACAGCTGATCCTGCAATAGAGCCACCAATTATGGTGATCAATACAGTTCTATCAGTCATGGCTTACAATTATCCACAGGAAAAGCTCAGCGTTTATCTCTCAGATGATGCCGGTTCTGAGCTTACCTTTTATGCCTTCCTAGAAGCTTCTCGCTTCGCAAAACATTGGCTTCCTTATTGCAAGAAATTCAACGTTGAGCCGAGATCTCCTGCTGCCTATTTTGCATCTTTGTCTGTGTCCGATCAATCTGATGCAGAATTTTCCGAAATAAAGGTACTCCCTCCATTCCAGTTTATATGACGTTTACTTCTTTTTAATCTATTTCAGAATGAATTACGCGTTTATGTTCTTGGAAACTCTTCATATTTGAACTTTGTAGTTTATCCTTAGTGACGTACTCTTATAGACGTAGAAATGTTATGACATGTTTAAGACCTTAGTTTCTGAAGATGCTTTTGGTATGTGCCACAAGCCCGTCTTTCTTTCTTAAACTCCGTGTCCAATCAAATACTCTTGTTTCATGATTTGCCTGTTCTTTACTATCCAGGAGGATAGATAGCAAGTGAACAAAGATTTTTATTTATGATTAGCCTGTTAGTAGGTGAATCCGATAAAATGCTGAGGTATATATGCGGTTTGATAGACAGCGTCTTTTCTTAATGCTGCAGAGATTATACGAGGACATGGCAAACAAAATTGACGCTGCGTGCAAGGCTGGAAGAGTCTCAGATCAAGCAAAATTAGAATACAAAGGATTTTCCAAATGGAGTTCATATTCATCCAAGAAAAACCATGCTGCTATCTTGCAGGTATAAAAAAGCAAGTGAGGCCGAGTACTCGTTTCTTATGTTAAAGAGAGATTCAACAATTTATATATACACAGTGCAATTTTCCGATGAAGGGGATTCAATACGCTGCTTAGTATCACATATGGACAGAATAACTGCGACTTTAAGTATCTGATCTCATCTATGTCTGCTTTTATTCGCGTACTAGATACTAATCGACAGCAGAGATGAAGGGGCAAAGGACATTGACGGGGTAAAACTGCCAACTTTGGTATATGTGGCTCGGGAGAAGCGTCCTCAGCACTTCCATAATTTCAAAGCCGGGGCGATGAATGCATTGGTAAGTCTTAGTACCAGTTTCTCATCACATAAGTGATCAATATGTTTTTGTTGCTTTATCAATCTTGGATAAAGTTATTACCTCTACCTCTACCTCCCAAGGTAGGGGCAAGGTCTGCGTACACTCTACCCTCCCTAGACCTCCGGGGATATGTTGTTGATGTATGAAATCTTGGATAAACTTGTATGATTTTGTTGATTAAAACTTTCAGATCAGGGTGTCCTCGGAGATCAGCAACGGGCCAGTAATTCTGAATGTAGATTGTGATATGTACTCAAACAACTCATACTCGATTCAAGACGCTCTTTGCTTCTTTATGGATGAAGAAAAAAGTCATGAAATTGCTTTTGTGCAATTTCCACAATCTTTCGAAAATACTACTAAAAATGAAATTTATGGTTCTCTAAGAGTAATTGATAAGGTTAGTACATCTCTAGTTTGTTTTAGTTCCGGAATCATTCAATTTGGTGCTGATGAATATTCATTGCAAAAATGTTACTACCATTACTTTTACGTCTACTTAAGGTGGAATTCCATGGTGCTGATGGTTACGGAGGCCCTTTGTACACTGGAACTGGCTGTTTTCATAGGAGAGACACCCTTTATGGTAGAGAGTTTAGCAAGGAAGCTAGGATTGATTTGAAGAGTTCATGTCCCGAGAAGAGGGAAGAAAACACGCACGAGTTGGAAGAAAGACTAGAACGCTTAGCAAGTTCTACGTATGAGCAAAACACTCAATGGGGAAATGAGGTATGCCTTGTCGGCTTTATTCAAATTTTAGATGAGATAGATGGTCACAGACTTTAGTAACTGACTCGTTGTGAACTTAACGAACATGTCAGATTGGTTTGAAGTACGGGTGCCCGGTCGAAGATGTATTGACCGGGCTGACAATCAAGTGTAAAGGTTGGAAATCTGTCTTCTATCGTCCTAAAAGGGAGGCCTTTTTAGGGGTTACTGCAACTACTTTGGATCAAATATTAGTGCAGCATAAGAGATGGTCCGAGGGCGATTTAAACATTCTGTTTTCCAAGTATAGTCCTGTTTGGTATGGACTTGGAAAGCTCAATCCGGGCCTTGTGTTGGGATATCTCAATTACTGCTTCTGGTCTCCGAATTGCTTTGCAACTCTGTACTACTCTATCGTTCCTTCGCTTTATCTACTCAGAGGAATTTCCCTGTTTCCACAGGTATTTTCGCCTCTTAATCATCACATTCTCTTAGAAATATCTTACTTTCGTTTTAACAGAAGTCCCATGTAGTATCTTACTGCATCAGTACCGGTTATGAGACACATTCAGCCTTGAGTTTCTATCAAGTTTACTGTCCCTCATGCTCGGATTCTCTAAAAACACACTACTTTTAGACGACCTGACATGCACATGACAACATTTTTGAAGAGCCGGGGAAAACATCGAACCGGCACTAAAAGCACGTGGCTAGCAAACTCACTCCCCTTTTGCTCACAACTTGCAGGTCTCCAGCAAATGGTTCTTGCCATTTGCATACGTGATAATCGCGGAACTAACATATAGTTTTGCTGAATTCCTGTGGAGTGGCGGAACAGTTCTTGGATGGTGGAATGAACAAAGAATATGGCTTTACAAGCGAACAAGTTCCTACATATTTGCCGTTCTTGATACAATGTTGAAGCTATTTGGTTCGTCCAATACAACATTTATAGTCACTCCAAAAGTGACTGATGAAGATGTGTTGTTGAGATACAAACAAGAGGCAATGGAATTTGGAAGTGCTTCACCTATGCTTACAATATTGTCAACATTGGCAATGCTCAATCTTTTTTGCCTTATGGGGTTGGTGAAAAAGTTGATACTAACAAGAGAATTGGGATTCAAATATGTATTTGAAACTATGGCTTTGCAAATTTTGCTTTGTGGGGTTCTTGTTTTTGTTAACTTGCCTTTGTATAATGCTCTTTTCTTTAGGAAAGATAAGGGGAAAATACCTAGTTCTACTGCTGTTCAGTCTGTTGTTTTTTCACTTTCTGTTTGCACATGTATTGCATATCTGTAGAACTAGTACTCTTAATTTTGGATCCTTTTTAAGAACATTATGTAATTTTGGACTCATGAGATGAAACTAAATCCTTACCGAGTTAAAGTTTTATGTACTGGCGTGTATCATCATAGATTGCCAAGTTTTACGTTGATTGTTCACCTACCGCAACCCTTCTCTTTCGTCCAGCTTGGGACCAGCAATGCGAGCAAACACGCCCAGGCAGATATAGTGATGCTATTCACATAAACAAATCATGTGTGAGGTAATAACAAAATCTCTATAACAAGCATTATTTGTAATAATGTAATTTGATAAAAACTATAACTACCTATGCTATTGTAAGTTTTCACCAGCCCAACAGGTCAAGGATTAATCCTCCGCGGATCTGAGCTCTATTTAAGGATTTGCCCCTAGCCAATTGATTGCTGCATGCACAAGGCGGGAATCGAACCCCCGACACTTGCTTAAGCGACCTAGTGAGGTAACCACTAGGTCAACCAATCTTGGTTATGCTATAGTAAGTTAAACTACGCTAATAATATACTATATAAATATTACAACCACTTTAAAGACCTTTTCACCACAAGCCACACTTGTCGCTCCAATAGCCACTTTACCCCTGTAAACAATTCCAATGTTCTTTCTGAGTCAAATAAACTTACCCTGGACTCTCCTCCCAGGGACACTGAAATCATGGTAGCCCTTAAATCCTTCAAACCCCTGAGGGCTTGATGGACTCCATCCCATGTTCTTCACCGATTTGGCCCGAAAATGCTCTGTTTGCGCCGTTTCGCCCGTTTGTCCACCCAAATGGCCACAAAAATTTAAACAGACCACACTGGGACGATCCCCAACCTCCCTGGCACGCCTCGATCAATTTTTGGCCCACAACACGCCCGGACCCTAGGCCTACCCTTGAAACCGTGGGCTATAGCACACCGTTTTGGTCTGAAAATATCCCGTTCGTGCCATTTCGCCTGTTTGTCCACCCAAATTAACACGGAAATTTAAATGGACCACACTGGGACGATCCCCAACCTCCCTGGCATGCCCCGGTCAATTTTCGGCCCACAGCACGCTCCGACCCCGGGCCCATCCCTGAAACCGTAGGCTATATAGCACACCGATTTGGCCTGAAAAAGCCCCGTTCGCTCCGTTTTGCCCGTTTGTCCACCCAAATGGCCACAAAAATTTAAACGGACCACACTGGGACGATCCCAAACCTACCTGGTATACCCCGATTGATTTTTGATCCACAACACACCCGGACCCCGGGCCCACCATCGAAACCGTAGGCTATAGCACACCGATTTGGTCCAAAAATGCCCCGTTTGCGCTATTTCTCCCGTTTGTCCACCTAAATGGCCACGAAAATTTAAACGGACCATTGGGACGATCCCCAACATCCTTGGCACGCCCCGATCGATTTTTGGCCAACAGTATGCCCAAACCTCGGGCCCACCCCTAAAATCGTGGGCTATAGCACACAGATTTAGCCTGAAAATGCCCCATTCGCGCCATTTTTCCTGTTTGTCCACCCAAATGGCCACGAAAATTTAAACTGACCACACTGGAACGATCCCTAACCTCCCTAGCAAACCCCGATCAATTTTTGGTCCACAGCATGCCTAGGCCCACCCCCAAAATCGTGGGCTATTGCACACCAATTTTGCCCGAAAATACCCCGCTCGCACCGTTTCACCCGTTTGTCCACCCAAATGGCCACAAAAATTTAAACGGACCACACTGGGATGATCCCCAACCTTCTTGGCATGCCCCGATCGATTTTTAGCCCATAGCATGCCCGAACCCTGGGCCTACCCCCGAAATCATAGGCTGTAGCACACCGATTTGGCCCAAAAATGCTCCGTTCGCGCCGTTTCGCCCGTTTGTCCACCCAAACGGCAACAAATATTTAAACGGACAACATTGGGACGATCACCAACATCCCTGGCACGCCCCAAAAAATTTTTGGCACACAGCACACCCGGACCATGGGCCCACCCCCAAAACCGTGGGTTATAGCATACCGATTTGGCCTGAAAATGTTCCGTTCACTCCGTTTCGCCCATTTGTCCACCCAAATGGACACAAAAATTTAAACGAACCACACTGGGACGATTCTCAACCACCCTGGCATGACCCGATCAATTTTTTGCCCACAACAAGCCTGGACCCCAGGCCTACCCCCAAAACCGTGACTATAGCACACTGATTTGGCCCGAAAATGCCCCGTTCGCGTCGTTTCGCCAGTTTGTCCACTCAAATGGCCACAAAAATTGAAATGGACCACACTGGGACGATCCCTAACTCCCCTAGCACTCCCCGATCGATTTTTGGCCCACAGTACACTCGAACCCCGGATCCACCCCTGAAACCGTGGGCATAGCACACCGATTTAGCTTGAAAATGCCCTGTTCACGCTGTTTCGCCCGTTTGTCCACCCAAATGGCCACGAAAATTTAAACGGACCACACTGGGATGATCCCCAATCTCCCTGGCATGCCCCGGTCGATTTTCGGCCCACAACACTCCTGACCTTAGGCCCACCCCTAAAATCATGGGCTATAGCACACCGATTTGACCCAAAAATACCCCATTCACGCCATTTTGCCCGTTTTTCCACCCAAATAGCCATGAAAATTTAAACGAACCACACTGGGATGATCCCCAACCTCCCTGACATGCCCTGGTCGATTTTTGGCCCATAACATGGTCGTACCCCGGGTCCACCCTCGAGATCGTGGGCTATAGCACACCGATTAGCCCGAAAATGCCCCGTTCGCTTGTTTGTGCACCTTAATGGCCACAAAAATTTAAACGAACCACACCGGGATAATCCCAAACCTCCATGACACGCCCCAATCAATTTTCAACCCACAGCACACCCGGATCCCTGGCCACCCCTGAAAACGGGGCTATAGCACACCAATTTAGCCCAAAAATACCCCGTTCGCGCCGTTTTGCCCGTTTGTCCACCCAAATGGCCATGAAAATTTAAACGGACCAGACTGGGATGATCCCTAACCTCCCTGGCACGCATCGATCGATCTTTGGTCCAAAGCACGCCTGGACCCCGGGCCCACTCCCGAAACCATGGGCTATAACATACCAATTTGGCCTGAAAAGACCCCATTCGCGCCGTTTCACCCGTTTGTCCATCCAAATGGCCATGAAAATTTAAACGAACCACACTAGGACGATCCCCAACCTCCTTGGCATGCCTCGGTCAATTTTCAGCCCACAGCACGCCTGAATCCCTGTCCAACCTCGAAATCGTGGGCTATAGCACACTGATTTGGGTCGAAAAAGCCCCATTCATGCCGTTTTGCCTATTTGTCCACCCAAATGCCACAAAAAATTAAACGGAATATTCGGGGATGATCCCCAACCTTCTTGGCAAGATCTGGTCGATTTTCAACCCACACCACGCCCAGACCCCAGGCCCACCCCCAAAACCAAGGGCTAGAACACACGATTTAGCCTAAAAATGCCACGTTTGTGCAGTTTCGCCCGTTTAGCCACCCAAATGGCTATGAAAATTTAAACGGACACACTGGGAGGATCCCCAACCTCCCTGGCATGCCCCAATCAATTTTTGACCCATAGCTCGCCCGAATCCCAGGCCCACCCGCGAAACCATAGGTAATAGAACACCAATTTGGCCTGAAAATGCCTCGTTTGCCCCGTTCCGCCCGTTTGTCCGCCCAAATAGCCAAAAAAATTTAAAATGACCACACTGGGACCATCCCTAACTTCCGTGGCACGCCTCGATCGATTTTTAGCCCACAGCACGCTTGGACCCCTGGCCCACCCCTAAAACAGTGGGCTATAGCACACCGATTTAGCCCAAAAATGCCCCGTTTGCGTCATTTCGCCCATCTATCCACACAAATGGCCACGGAAATTTAAACGGACCACACTGGGACGATCCCCAACCTCCCTGGCATGCCCCGATTGATTTTCAACCCACAGCACGCCCGGACCTCAGGCCCACCCCCAAAACCGTAGGCTATAGCACACTGAATTGGCTCGAAAATGCCCCGTTTGTGTCGTTTCGCCTGTTTGTCCACCCAAATGGCCAAGAAAATTTAAACTGAGCACACTGGGACAATCCCCAAACTCCTTCGCAAGATCCAGTTGATTTTCGGCCCACAGCACGCCCGGACCCCAGGTCCACCCTCAAAATTGTGGGCTACAGCGTTTGGGCCTAAAAATGCCCCGTTTGCGCTGTTTCGCCTGTTTAGCCACCCAAATGGCCATAAAAATTTAAACGGACCACTCTGGGATGATCCCTAATCTTTTTAGCATGCTCCTGTCATTTTTTGGCTCACAGTACACCCGAAACCCAGGCTCACCCACAAAGCCATAGGCTATCGCACACTAATTTGGCCCGAAAATGCCCCGTTCGCACCGTTTTGCCCGTTTGTCCACCCAAATGGCCACAAAAATTTAAATGAACCATACTGGGACGATCTCCAACAACCCTGGCGTGCCCCGATTGATTTTCAACCGACAACACGTACGGACCAAGAGTCCACCCCTAAAATCGTGGGCTATAGCACATCGATTTGACCCAAAAATTCCCCATTTGCGCTATTTTGCCCGTTTGTCCACCCAAATGGCCACGAAAATTTAAACGGACTATACTAGAATGATACCCAACCTCCCTGGCATGCCCCGGTTGATTTTCAGACCACAGCACACCCGGACCCCAGGCCCACCCCCAAAACCGTAGCCTATAGCACATTGATTTGGTTAACAATTGCTCCTTTCATGCCATTTTACCTATTTATCCACCCAAATGGCCACAAAAATTTAAACAAACTATAATGAGACGATCCCCAATCTCCCTGGCTTGCTCCGATCATTTTTTGGCCCACAACACGCCCGAACCCCGGGCCCACCCCCAAAATCGTGGGCTATAATAGCACACTTATTTGGCCAGAAAATACCCCATTCATATTGTTTCGCTCGTTTGTCCACCCAAATGGCCACAAAAATTTAAACGAACCACACTGGGATGATTCCCAACCTCCCTGGTACGCACTGGTCGATTTTTGGGCCACAGCACACTCGGATCCCAGGCCCACCCTAAAATCGTGGGCAATAACACATTAATTTGACCCAAAAATGCCTCGTTCGTGTCGTTTTGCCCGTTTCTCCACCCAAATAGCCACAAAAATTTAAACGGACCAGGGAGGTCGGGGAGTGCCAGGGAGGTTGAGGATCGTCCCGGTATGGTCCGTTTAAATTTTTGTGGCCATTTAGGTAGACCAACGGGTGAAACGGCATGAACGAAGTATTTTGGGTTAAATCAGTGTGCTATAGCCCATGATTTCAGGGGTGGGCTCTGTGTTCAGGCGGGCTGTGGGCTAAAAATTGACCAGGACTTGCCAGGGAGGTTGGGGATCAACTCAGTGTGGTCCGTTTAAATTTTTGTGGCCTTGGATGGATATACAGGCGAAACGGCGTGAACGGGGGGTTTTTAGGCTAAATCGGTGTGCTATTGCCCACTATTTTGGGGATGGTCCCGGGGTCCAGGCGTGCTGTGGGTCAAAAATCGATCGGGTTCTGTCAGGGAGATTGGGGATCATCCCAGTGTGGTTCATTTAGATTATCATGGCCATTTGGGTGGACAAACAAGCAAAACGACGCTAAAGGGGCATTTTCGGGCCAAATTAGCGTGCTATAGCCTACGGTTTTGGGGGTGGGCTCGAGGTCCGGGTGTGTTGTGGGTCGAAAATCAATTGGGGTGTGCCAGGGAGGTTGGGGATCATCCCAGTGTGGTCCGTTTAAATTTTCGTGACTATTTGGACGGACAAACGGGCAAAACAGCACGAACGGGGCATTTTCAGGCCAAATCGGTGTGCTATAGCCCACGGTTTTTGGGGTGGGCCCAGGGTTTGGGCATGCTGTGTGCCAAAAATTGATCGAGGCATGCCAAGGAGATTGGGGATCATCCCAGTGTGGTCTGTTTAAATTTTTGTGGCCATTTGGGTGGACAAACTGGCGAAACAGCTCGAACGATGCGGTTTTGGACCAAATCGGTGTGCTATAACCCACGGTTTTGGTGCGCCAGGGGTCGGGGCATGTTGTGGGCCAAAAATCGATTGGGGCATGCCAGGAAGGTTAGGGATTATCCCAGTGTGGTCCGTTCAAATTTTTGTGGTCATTTGGGTGGACAAACGAGCAAAACGACGTGAACGGGGCATTTTCAGACCAAATGCGTGTGCTATATCCCACGGTTTCGGGAGTAGACCTAGGGTCCGGGCGTGCTGTGGGGCAAAAATCTACCAGTGCATTTCAGAGAGGTTGGAGATCGTCCCAGTGTGGTACATTTAAATTTTTGTGGCCATTTAGGTGGACAAACAGGCAAAACAATGCGAACGAGTCATTTTCGGGCCAAATCAATTGCTATAGCCACGATTTTGGGGGTGGGCTCGGGGTTCGGGCGTGCTGTGGGTCAAAAATCGACAGGGGCATACCAGGGAGATTGGGATAGTCCCAGTGTGTTCCGTTTAAATTTTCGTGGCCATTTGGGTGGACAGACAGACAAAATAGTGCAAACAAGGAATTTTGGGGCAAATCAGTGTGCTATAGCCTACAGTTTTGGGGGTGGGCTCGGGTTTCGGGCGTGCCGTAGGCCCAAAATAGAGTGGGGCATGTCAGGGAGCTTGGAAATTGTCCCAGTGTGGTCTATTTAAATTTTCATGGCCATTTGGGTGGACAAGCAGGCGAAAAGACGTGATCGAGGCATTTTCGAGCCAAATCGGTTGCTATAGCCCATAATTTTGGCGGAAGGCCTGGGGTACGGGCGTACCAGAGCGGTTGGGGTCATCCCAGTGTGGTTCGTTTAAGTTTTCTTAGCTATTTGGGTGGACAAACAGGCAAAACAGTACGAACGGGGCATTTTCGCGCTAAATCAGTATGCTATAGCCCATGGTTTCGAACGTGGGCCGGGGTCCGGGCGTGCTGTGGGTCAAAAATTGACTGACGCATGCCAGGGAGGTTGGAGATCATCCCAGTGTGGTCCGTTTAAATTTTTGTGGCTATTTGGATGGACAAATGGATGAAACATCGTGAATGGGGTATTTTTGGGCCATATTGGTGTGCTTTAGCCGATGGTTTCAAGGGTGGGCCTGGGGTTTGAGCGTACTGTGGACCAAAAATTGATTGGGGCATGCCAGGAAGGTTGGGGATCATCTCAGTATGGTCCGTTTAAATTTTCATGGCCATTTAGGTTGACAAATAGGCAAAACGGCGCGAACGAGGCATTTTTGGGCCAAATCTGTGTGCTATAACCCACGGTTTTGGAGGTGGGTCCAGGGTCCGTGCTTGCTGTGGGTCGAAAATCAATTGAGGTATGCCAGGGAGGTGGAGATTATCCAAGTATGGTTCGTTTAAATTATCTTGGCTATTTGGGTTGACAAACGGGAAAAATGGCGCGAACGGGGCATTTTTGGGCTAAATCGGTGTGCTATAGCCCACGGTCTTAGGGGTGGGCCCAAGGTTCGATAGTTCTGTGGGCTAAAAATTGATCGGGGCATGCCAGGGAGGTTGAGGATCGTCCTAGTGTGGTCCGTTTAATTTTTGTGGCCATTTGGGTGGACAAACGGGCAAAACGATGCAAACGAGGCATTTTCGGGTCAAATTGGTGTGCTATAGCCTATGGATTTGGGGGTGTGTCTGAGGTTCGGGCGTACTGTGGTCCAAAAATCAATCGGGGCGTGCCAGGGAGGTTGAGGATCATCCCAGTGTGGTTTGTTTAATTTTTAGTAGCCATTTGGGTGGACAAACGGGCAAAACGGTGCGAACGGGACATTTTTGGGGCAAATCGCAGTGATATAGCCCACGATTTTGAGGGTGATCCCGGGTCCGGGCGTGTTGTAATCCAAAAATTAACCGAGGCATGCCAGGGAGGTTGGGGATCGTCCCGGTGTGGTCCATTTAAACTTTTGTGACCATATACGTGGACAAACGAGCAAAATGATGCAAACGGGCCATTTTCGGGCCAAATCGGTGTGTTATAGCCCACAGTTTTGAGGGTGGGCCCGGGGTTCGAGCGTGCTGTGGGCCAAAAATTTACCGGGGCATGCTAGAGAGGTTTGGGATCATCCTAACTTGGTCCGTTTAAATTTTTGTGGCCATTTGGGCGGACAAATGTCCAAAACGATGCAAACGAGGCATTTTCGGGCTAAATTGGTGTGCTATAGCCTACGGTTTTGAGGTTGGGCCTGAGGTTCGGGCGTGCTGTAGGTCAAAAATCGACCGAGAATTGCTACGGAAGTTGGGGATCATCCCAGTATGGTCCGTTTAAATTTTTGTGGCCATTTGGGTGGACAAACGGGCAAAACGGGGCGAACGGAGCATTTTTGGGCCAAATCGGTGTGCTATAGCTTATAGTTTCGGGGGTGAGCCCGAGGTCCAGGCGTGCTGTGGGCTAAAAATTGATTGGGGCAAGCCAGGGAGGTTGGGGAGCATCCCAGTGTTGTGTGTCTTAATTTATGTGGAGAAACGGGCAAAACAGCGTGAACGGGGTGGTTTTGGGCCAAATCTGTGTGCTATAGCCCACGATTTTGGGGGTGGGCCCGGGGCCCGGGTGTGTTGTCAGCCAAAAATCAATTCGTGCATGCCAGGGAGGTTGGGCATAATCCCAGTGTGGTCTATTTAAATTTTCGTGGCCATTTGGGTGGACAAACGTGCGAAACAACGCAAACAGCACATTTTCAGGCCAAATCGGTGTGCTATAGCCCATGGTTTTGGGGGTGGGCTCAGGGTCCAAGCGTGTTGTGGGCTAAAAATTGACCGGGGCATGTCAGGGAGATTGGGGATTGTCCCAGTATGGTTCGTTTAATTTTTTGTGGGTATTTGGGTGGACAAATGTGCAAAACGGCGTGAACGAGGCATTTTCAGGCAAAATCGGTGTGCTATAGCCCACGATGTTGGGGATGGGTCCATATCCGAGCGTGCTGTTGGCTAAAATTTGGCCGAGGCGAGCCAGGGAGGTTGGAGATATCCCAGTGTGGTCCAATTAAATTTTTGTGGCTATTTGGATGGATAAACGTGTGAAACGAGCGAACGGAGTATTTTTTGGCCAAATTAGTGTGCTATAGCCCACGGTTTTTGGGTGGGCTCGGGGTCTGAGCATGCTGTGGGCTAAAAATCAATTGGGGCATGCCAGGGAGGTTGGGGATCATCCCAATGTGGTTCGTTTAAATTTCCGTGGCCATTTGGGAAGACAAACGAGCGAAATGGCACGAACAGGGCATTTTGAGTCAAATCGGTTTGCTATAGCCCACGGTTTCGGGGGTAAGCTTGGGGTTCGAACGTACTGTGGGCTAAAAATTGATCGAGGTAGTCCAGGGAGGTTGAGGATCATCCCAGTATGGTCCGTTTAATTTTTCGTGGCTATTTGGGTAGACAAACGGGCGAATCAACTCAAACGGGGTATTTTCAGGCCAAATTGGTGTGCTATAGCTCATGGTTTTGGGGTGGGCTCGGGGTCCGAGCGTGCTGTGGGCCAAAAATCGATTGAGGTGTGCCAAGTAGGTTGGGGATCATCCGAGTATGGTCCGTTTAATTTTCATGGCCATTTGGGTGGACAAACGGCCAAAATGACTCGAATGGGGCAGTTTCGATCCAAGTCGGTGTGCTATAGTCCACGGTTTTGGGTAGGCCAGGGGTTGGGGCATGCTATGGGACAAAAATTGATCGGGGCATGGCAGGAAGATTGGGGATCGTCCTAGTATGGTCCATTTAAATTTTTATGGCCATTTAGATGGACAAACAGGCGAAATGGCGTGAACGGGGAATTTTCGGGCCAAATCTTTATGCTATATCCCACAGTTTTGGGGGTGGGCCTAGGGTCCGGGCGTGCTGTCGGCTAAAATTCTACCAGTGCGTTCCAGGGAGGTTGACGATCGTCCCAACATGGTCCATTTAAATTTTTGTATTCATTTGGGTGGACAAACAGGCGAAACAGCGTGAAGGAGTAATTTTCGGGCCAAATTGGTGTGCTATAGCCACGATTTTGGTGGTGAGCTCGGGGTTCGGGCATGCTGCAGGTTGTAAATCGACAGGGGGTGCCAGGGAGGTTCGGATCATCCCAGTGTGGTCCGTTTAAATTTTTGTGGCCATTTGGGTGGACAGACGGGCAAAATAGCGCAAACAGGACATTTTCGAGTCAAATCGGTGTGCTATAGCCCACAGTTTTGGGGGTGGGCCCAGACTTTGGGTATGCTTTGGGCCCATAATCGACCGGAGCATGCCAGAGAGGTTGAAGATTATCCCAGTGTGGTCCATTTAAATTTTCATGGCTATTTGGGTGGACAGGCAGGCGAAATGGCGCGAACGGGGCATTTTCAAGCTTAATCGGTGTGCTATAGCCCATAATTTTGGGGGTGGGCCCGGGGTTCGAGAGTTCCAGAGAGGTTGGGGGTTGTCCCAGTGTTCTCCGTTTAAATTTTCTTGTCCATTTGGGTGGACAAACGGCAAAACAATGCGAACGGAGCATTTTCATGCCAAATCAGTGTGCTATAGCGCATAGTTTTGGGGGTGGGCCCGGGGTCCAGCGTGCTGTGGGCCAAAAATTGGCTGGCGAGTGCTAGGAGGTTGGAAATCATCCCAGTGTGGTCTGTTTAAATTTTTGTGGCTATGTGGGTGGACAAACGGGCGAAACGTCATGAATGGGGCATTTTTGTGCTAAATCTGTGTGCTATAGTCGGCGGTTTCAAGGGTGGGCCTGGGGTAGAGCGTACTGTGGGTCGAAAATTGATCGGGGCATGCCAGGGAGGTTGTGGATTGTCCCTGTATGGTCCGTTTAAATTTTCATGGCCATTTGGGTTGACAAATATGCGAAACGGCACGAACGGAGCATTTTTGTGCCAAATCGATGTGCTATAGCCCAAGGTTTTGGGGGTGGGCCCGGGGTCTGGGCTTGTTGTGGGTTGAAAATTGATCGGGATATGCCAGGGAGGTAGAGATCGTCCCAGTGTGGTACATTTAAATTATCGTGGCCATTTGGGTTGACAAACGGGAAAAACGGCGAGAACGAAACATTTTTGGGCCAAATTGGCATGCTATATCCCACGGTCTTAGGGGTGGGCCTGAGGTTTGGGAGTTCTGTGCGCCGAAAATCAACCGAGGTCTACCAGGGAGGGTGGGGATAGTCCCAGTGTGGTCCATTTAATTTTTTGTGGCTATTTGGGTAGACAAACGGGCGAAACGGCGTGAACGAGGCATTTTCGGGCCAAATCGGTGTCCTATAGCCTACAGTTTTGGGGTGTGCCCAGGGTTCGGGCGTGTTGTGGGTCGAAAATCGATCGGGGCATGCCAGGGAGGTTGTGGATCATCCCAGTGTGGTTTATTTTATCTTTAGTGGCCATTTGGGTTGACAAACGGGCGAAATGGTGCGAACGGGGCATGTTGGGGCAAATCGCTGTGATATAGCCCACGATTTCAGGGGTGGGCCGGGGTCCGAGCATGCTGTAGGCCAAAAATTGATCAGGGCATGCCAGGGAGGTTGGGGATCATCCCAGTGTGGTTCGTTTAAATTTTTGTGGCTATGTGGGTGGACAAACAAGCAAAACAATACAAACGAGGCATTTTCGGGCCAAATCGGTGTGTTATAGCCCACAGTTTTGGGGGTGGGCTCGGTGTTTGGGTGTGTTGTTGGCCGAAAATTGACCGGGGCGTGCCAGGGAGGTTGGGGATCATCCCAGTTTGGTCCGTTTAAATTTTTGTGGACACTTGGGTCGACAAACGTGCAAAACGATGCAAACAGAGCATTTTCGGTCCGAATCGGTGTGCTATAGCCCACGGTTTTAGGGTTGGGCCCGGGTTTCGGGCGTGCTGTAGGCCGAAAATCAACCGGGACGTGTCAGGGAGGTTGGGGATCGTCTCTGTTGACACCTAATTTTTGCTCTCCGTGCTTAAAAATAACGTTTTCAGGTTTCCTGGCCGTTAAAGGGCACAAAATACAACTTTCACATATTTTTTACAATTGAAAACCAATTATTGATTTTCATCTTTACTTTAGAATTTTTTTTACTCTTTATAATTTATTAATAATTTTTCTTATTCTTATCAATTTATTATTTTACAAATATTTGCGCACGTGCACGACATGATGTTATATATATATATATATATATATATATATATATATTTACAGTATTTTTAAATTAATTATATTTTAATAATTTTAATATTCTTTACATTTTTTCATTCAACATCTATATTTATATTCCACAAACGCTGAGTCGGATCAATTATTTTTGTGCAGTATAATAATTCGATGTCTTATCACATCCAAAAATGACTACACAATAATGTCTTGTCACGTCCGACAATGACCACTCAGTGTTGTCTTGTCACATCTGACAATGGCCACTCAATGACACTACCCTTTGAATAATTACTTTGTCCGTTGGTCAAAAGGATGAAAATTCTTTGACCAATAACTTAAGGACCTAAGGGTGTTCTATTATAAAAAGAGAGGACACCCCTTTATCCATTGGATAAAAGGGGGGCTCAATTTTTTGTATAAATAGGTCGTGGGAGGACACATTTTGGACACACGTTTTTGTTCATTTTTTCCTCTCTTTCAAAATACACATATATTTATTTTTTTAAAACTCATAATCATTTTTCCTTTGCAAACCCACACAAATATTCAAAAATATACAAGCATATTTTATTTATTCTATTTTTCTCTTCAAAACACACACAAAAATATATATATATAAACACACAAACACATGCATACATAGAAAACAACCTCCATTTTTGTTTCATTTTTTACCATCAACAACAATGACACACATATAAATATATATACAGACGCCTACTACATAATTTCCATTTCTAAGCTTTCGTCTTCTCCGTAGATATCAACAGTTCATCCGATCTCACGCTCCATCTCCACATGGTTTTCTTCCCCCGAAATAGCCAACCAAAAATACCACCCGACGCTACAAGCTTTCCTTTTACATCTCGCCGCGAGCTAGCCGGAGGTGATGACCGGTGAGCATCGAATTTCTTCCCAGATCTGCCACCATCAACCACTACAACAACCACTACCAGTATCGAGAAACAACCATAAGCCGCCCCTTTTCTCTAATATTTTTCTTTTACTATACAGATCTGGTCAAAGCCATTTGGATGGATATTGGAATTAATTAGATAGTGTGTTTGTCTCTATTTGCTTTGCTATTTTATTATCACTGTTATTGACTATTTTTTTTTTTGCCTTGAGTTTACTGCTGTTGGAGTGATTTTTGGACGATTTTTGTCCTTCTCATTTATTTACACTGATAGTGAATGGATACTACACATTTGGCCAATGAAAAAAGTATTATTGATTTTGAGGCCTCCGTAAACAAAAGACGGATTTTACGTATACAAATACGTAATAAAAATATTTTATGGGTGATGATGAAACTTTATAACAATACAAGATTTTACAATTCAGATTTTGACAAGACGATTTAGGACGGCCAATTAATTGAGCAACCACTTCGTAGCAAAACGATTTAGGACGGCCAATTAATTGAGCAACCATTTCGCAGTCATGACTTTATCTGAGCCCACTTTTTAACAAAAAAATATATCTTTTTTGAATATTTATATACACACATACTTGTTCAATTTTTTATTATTATTATTTATTCGTTACTAACATTTTTACAAGTGTTTATACAGGTTATTTGGATTACTCGTCGAGAGTTGCATTCAAAGAGGCCCTTTTAATTTTGTATTTTATTTTTATATTTGTACAAATGTTATTATAATGAAAACTTTATTTTTGGGGTGTTGGACGAAATTTTTTTTTATACAACTTCATCTCGCGTTTATGCAAACTTAGGTCGTTAACGTTTACACTAATAAATTAAATTAATCAAGTTAGTTTACATGCTTTGACATCATAAATATTGTGTTCTTTTTGTTAAAGTAAACCTTTACTTTTTCATAAACTTTAATCAAACAAAGAACATTATTTTTCTCTTTCTCTTCATGATATATCAAGATATACTTTCTTTCACACAACATAAAATTTTTCTTTTCACATGTATTTTTTTATATTTTTTATAATAACATGTTTTATTTATATATTCAATATACATACATCTTTACATAATTTTAAATATTTATATTATTTTATATTTAATACATACACTTCTTCATTATTTTTTATACTTACTCCCTCTTTGAAAAATTTAGTCTAGCCGGGTACCACACTTGTGGATTCTGAAGGATGCCTAATCCCTTCCTTTCGAAATAACTTGAACCCTTACCTAGAATCTCAATTGATTTTTCCCAGACTAAAAATATTAATCACATGTTAATACTTCAATAGGTTTCCTTATTTTCCTTAAAAGTTAGGTGGCGACTCTGTGCAAATTTTCATTCGTTTAGAGTCCATAACGTCATGCTCGTTTTAACCTCAGGTAAAAATAGGGTATGACAGTCCCAGTGTGGTCCGTTTAAATTTTCGTGGCCATTTGGGTGGACAATTGGGTAAACCGGCGCGAACGAAGCATTTTCGAATCAAATCGGTGTGCTATATCCCACAATTTCAGGGGTGGACCTGGGGTCCGGGCGTGCTGTGGGCCGAAATTCTACCAGTGCATTCTAGGGAGGTTGGGATCGTCTCAGTATGGTCCATTTAAATTTTTGTGGCTATTTGGGTGGAAAAACTGGCGCAACGGGTCATTTTCGGGCCAAATCGGTGTGCTATAGCCCACGATTTTAGGGGTGGGCTTCAGGATCGGGCGTGTTGTGGGTCGAATATTGATAGGGGAATTCCAGGGAGGTTGGGATTGTCCCAGTGTGATCCGTTTTAATTTTTGTGGCCATTTGGGTGGACATACGGGCGAAATAGCGCGAACAGGGCATTTTCAGGCCAAATCGGTATGCTATAGCACACGGTTTCGGGGGTGGGCCTGGGTTTTGGGCGTGCTGTGAGCTCAAAATCAATTGGGACATGCCAGGGAGGCTAGATATTATCCCAGTATGGTCCATTTAAATTTTCATGGCCATTTGGGGGAACAAGCAGGCAAAACGGCACGAACAAGGAATTTTCGAGCTAAATCGGTGTGCTATAGCCCATAATTTTGGGGGGTGGGCCTAGGGTCCTGGCGTGCCAGGGATTTTAGGGGTCATCCCGTGAACGGGGCATTTTCAAGCCAAATTGGTGTGCTATAGCCAACGGTTTCAAGGGTGGGCCTGGGGTCCAAGCGTACTGTGGGCCAAAAATTTATCGGGTCATGCCTGACAGGTTGGGGATCATCCCAGTATGGTCCGTTTAAATTTTCATCGCCATTTGGATTGACAAATAGGCAAAACGGTGCGAATGGAGCATTTTTGGACCAAATCATTTTGCTATAGCCTATGATTCGGAGAGGGCCCAGGGTTCGGGCCTGCTGTGGGCCAAACATTAACCGGGGCATGCCAGGGAGGTTGGGAATCATCCCAGTATGGTCTGTTTAAATTTTTGTGGACATTTGGGTGGACAAAAAGCGTGAACAAGATATTTTCGGGCCAAATCGGTGTGCGATAGCCCTCGGTTTTGGGGGTGGGCCTGGGGTCTAGCCGTGATATGGGCATAAAATTGATTGGGGCATGCCAGGGAGGTTGGGGATCATTCCTGCGTGGTACGTTTAAATTTTTATGGCCATTTGGGTAGACAAACGGGCAAAACGGCACAAATGGGGCATTTTTAGACCAAATCGGTGTGCTATAGCTCGCGATTTTGCAAGTGGGCCTGAGGTCCGGGTGTGCTATTGGCGGAAAATTGATCGGGGCGTGCCAGGGAAGTTGGGTATCATCCCAATATGGTTCGTTTAATTATTTGTGGCCATTTTGGGTGGGCAAACGGGTGAAAATGCGCGAATGGGGCATTTTTGGGCTAAATCGGTGTGCTATGGCCCACGATTTTGGGGGTGGGTCCAGGATTTGAGCGTGATGTGGGATGAAAATTGACTGGGGCATGCCAGGGAGGTTCGGGATCATCCTAGTGTGGTTTGTTTTAATTTTTGTGGTCATTTGGGTGGATATACGGGTAAAACGGCATGAACGGGGCATTTTTAAGCCAAATCAGTGCGCTATAACCCATGGTTTTGGGTGTGGGCTCGGGGTCTGGGCGTGATGTGGGCCAAAAATTGATCGAGGTGTGCAAGGGAGTCTGGGGATCATTCTTGTGCTGTCAGTTTAAATTTTTGTGGCCATTTGAGTGGATAAATGAGTGAAACAGTATGAACGGGGCATTTTTGGGCTAAATCGATGTGCTATAACTCACGGTTTTGGGGTGGGTCCAGGTTTTGGGCTTGCTGTGGGCCAAAAATCAATCGGGGTATGCCAGGGAGGTTGGCGATCATCCCAGTGTGGTTCGTTTAAATTTTTATGGCCATTTGGGTGAATAAACGAGCGAAACGGTTCAAATTAGGCATTTTCAGGCCAAATCAATGTACTATAGCCCACAATTTCGAGGGTTGGCCCAGGGTACAGGCGTGATATGGGCCAAAAATCGATTGGGGTGTGCCAAGGAGGTTAGGGATCGTCCTAGTGTGGTTCATTTAAATTTTCATAGCCATTTGGGTGGACAAATGAGCGAAACTGTGTGAATTAGGCATTTTTGGGCCAAATTGATGTGCTTTAGCCCACGGTTTTGGTGGTGGAGATCCGGGTGTGCTGTGGGCCAAAAATTGACTTGGGCGTACCAGGGAGGTTGGGGATCATCCCTGTGTGGTATGTTTTAATTTTCATGGCCATTTGTGTTGGTAAATGGGAGAAATAATGCGAACGGGGTATTTTCGAGCTAAATCGATGTGTTGTAGCCTATGGTTTTGGGGGTGGGTCCGGAGTTCGGGCTTTCGGAGGGTTAAAAATTGATAGGGGCATGCCAGGGAGGTTGGGGATCATCCTAGTGTGGGTATTTTAAATTTTTGTCTTTATTAGGGTGGACAAACGGGCAAAACATTGCGAACGGGGCATTTTGAGGCTAAATCGGTGCACTATAGCCCACGTTTTCTGGGGTGGGCTCATGGTTTGGGTGTGCTGTGGGTCAAAAATCAATCGGGGTGTTTCAAGGAGGTAAGGGATCATCAAGTGTGGTTCATTTAAATTTTTGTGGCCATTTGAGTGGATGAACGGGCAAAACGATGCGAATGGGGTATTTTCGGGCCAAACTGATGTGCTATAGCCCACGGTTTCAGGGATGGAACTGCGGTTTGAGCCTGTTGTGGGCCAAAAATCGACCAGGGCATGCCAGGGAGGTTGGGTATCGTCCAGTGTGGTTCATTTAAATTTTTATGGATATTTGGGTGGATAAACGAGCTAAACAGCGCGAATAGGGCATTTTCAGGCCAAATCGGTGTGTTATAGCTCATGGTATTGGGAGTGGGTCTGGGGTCCCAGTATTATGTAGGTCAAAAATCGCCCGGGGTATGCCAGAGAGGTAAGGATCGTGCCAGTGTGGTCCATTTAAAATTTTGTGGCCATTTGGTTGGATAAATGGGCGAAACGGTGAGAACGGGAAATTTTTAGGCCAAATCGGTGTGCTATATCCTACGGTTTTTAGGGGTGGGCCTGGGATTCAAGTAAGATATGGTCCAAAAATCGACCGACGTATGTCAGGGAGGTTAGGGATCTTTTTAGTGTGGTTCGTTTTAATTTTCGTGGCCATTTGAGTGGACAAACGGGCAAAACGACGTGAACGGGGTATTTTTAGGCCAAATCGATGTGCTATAGCACATGGTTTTGGGGGTGGGCCTGGGGTCTAGGTGTGCTGTGGTCTAAATATTAACCAGGGCATGTCAGGGAGGTTGGGAGTCATTCCGGTATGGTCCATTTAAATTTTCGTGGCCGTTTGGGTAGACAAACGGGCAAAACAGTGCAAATGGGATATTTTTGGGCCAAGTCGGTGCGCTATAGCCCACGATTTTGGGGGTGGGCCCGAGGTCTAAGCGTGTTGTAGGATAAAAATCGATCAGGGTGTGCTAGGGAGGTTGGGGATCAACCCAGTATGGTCCGTTTAAAGTTTTGTGGCCATTTGTGTGGGAAAATGGGCGAAACTGCGCAAATAGGGCATTTTCAAACCAAATCGGTGTGCTATGGCCCAGGGTTTCGGGAGTGAGTCCGGGATCCAAGCGTGCTGTTGGCCTAAAATTGACTGGGGCATGCTAGGGAGGTTGAGGATCATCCCAGTATGGTCTGTTTAAATTTTCGTAGCCATTTGGATGGATAAACGAGCAAAACAGCGGAACAGGGCATTTTTGGACCAAATCGGTGTGCTATAGTACACGGTTTTGGGGGTGGGCTTGGGCTCCAGCCCTGCTATGGGTAAAAAATTGATTGGGCTGTGCCAGGGAGGTTGGGTATTATCCTAGTGTGGTCCGTTTAAATTTTTGAGGCCATTTGGGTGGCCAAATGGGCGAAATGGGGCATTTTTGAGCTAAATCGATATGCTATAGCCCACTGTTTTGGGGATAAGCCCAGGGTTCGGCGTACTGTGGGCCAAAAATTAATTGGGACATGCCAGGGAAGTTGGAGATCATCCCAGTGTGATCCGTTTAAATTTTCCTGGCCATTTGGGTAGACAAACGAGCGAAATAGTGTGAATGGGGCATTTTTGGGCAAAATAGGTGTACTATAGCCCACGGTTCAGAGGTGGGCCCAGATTCCAAGCGTGATCTGGTCTGAAAATCAATTGAGGCATGCCAAGGAGGTTGGGTTTCATCCCAGTGTGGTCCATTTAAATTTTTGTGGCCATTTGAGTGGACAAACGGGCAAAACGGCGCGAACGGGGTCTTTCGATCCAAATTGGTGTGCTATAGCCCACGATTTAGGCGTGCTGTGGGCTAAAAATTGACCGGGGTATGCCAGGGAGATTGATGATCATCCCAGTATGGTTCGTTTAAATTTTCATAGCTATTTGGGTAGACGAACGATCAAACCAGCGTAAATGGTGCATTTTTGTGCTAAATCGGTGTGCTATAGACAATGATTTTGGGGGTGGCCCGAGGTTTGGGCGTGCTGTGGGATAAAAATCGATCGGGACATGCTAGAAAGGTTGGGATCAGCCCAGTGTGGTCCGTTTAAATTTTTGTGGCCATTTAGGTGGGCAAACGGGTGAAACTGCACGAATGGGGCATTTTTGGGCCAAATCGGTGTGCTATAGCCCACGGTTTTGGGAGAGGGTCTGGGGTCCGGGCGTGATGTGGGCCAAAAATTGACTGGGGCATGCCAGGGAGGTTAGAGATCATCCTAGTGTGGTCCGTTTAAATTTTTGTGGCTATTTGGGTGGACAAATGAGCAAAACAGCGTGAATGAGGCATTTTTGAGCTAAATTGGTGTACTCTTGCCCACGATTTTGGGGGTGGGCTTGGGGTCCTGGCGTGCTCTGGGTCGAAAGTCAACCGAGGTGTGCCAGGGAGGTTGGGGATCATCTCAATGTGGTTCGTCTAAATTTTTGTGGCCATTTGGCTGACAAACGGGTGAAACAGTGTAAATGGGATATTTTCAAGCCAAATAGATGTGTAATAGCCCACGGTTTTTGGGTGGGCCCAAGGTTCTGGCGTGCTGTGGCCAAAAATAGATCGGGGCATGCCAGGAAGGTTGGGGATCATCCCAGTATGGTTCATTTAAATTTTTGTGGCAATTTGGGTTGAGAAACTAGTGAAACGGTGAGAATGGAGCATTTTCAGGCCAAATCGGTGTACTATAGCCCACGGTTTTAGAGGTAGGCCCAGGGTCCGGGCGTGATATGGGCCTAAAACTGATTGGGACGTGCTAGGGAGGTTGGGTATCATCCCAGTATGATCTGTTTAAATTTTCATGGCCATTTGGGTGCACAAACGGGTGTAACGGTGCGAATGGGGCATTTTCGGGCCAAATCGGTGTGCTATAGCCCACGGTTTTAGGGGTAGGCCTAGGATCCGAGTGTGATGTGGGCCAAATATCGTTTGAGGCGTGCTAGGGAGGTTGAGGATCATGCTAGTATGGTTCTTTTAAAATTTTGTGGCCATTTGGGTGGACAAACGGGCGAACAGCGCGAACGGGGTGTTTTCGAGCCAAATCGGTGCACCATAGCCCACGGTTTTTGGGGTGGGCCAGGAATTCGAGTGAGATGTGGGCCAAAATTTGACCGAGGCATTCCAGGGAGGTTGGGGATCGTCCCAGTGTGGTCCATCAAAATTTTTGTGGCTATTTGGTTGGACAAACGGGCAAAATAGTGCGAATAAGGCATTTTTAACCCAAATCGGTGTTATTTAGCCTATGCTTTTGGGGGTGGGCCTGGGTCCGGGCATGCTGTGGGCCAAAAATTGATCGGGGTATGACAGGGAGGTTGAGGATCGTCCAAGTATGGTCCGTTTAAATTTTCGTGGCCATTTGGGTGCACAAACGGGTGTAACGGTGCGAATGGGGCATTTTTGGGCCAAATCGGTGTGCTATAGCCCATGATTTCGAGGGTGGGAACGGGGTGTGGGTGTGTTGTGGGCCGAAAATCAACCGGCCATGCCAGGGAGGTTTGAGATTGTCCTAATAAGGTTTGTTTAAGTTTTCATGTCCATTTGGGTGGACAAACAAGCGAAACGGCATGGAGGGGCATTTTCGGGCCAAATTGGTGTGCTGTAGCCCACGGTTTTAGGGGTAGGCCTAGGATCCGAGTGTGATGTGGGCCAAATATCGTTTGAGGCGTGCTAGGGAGGTTGAGGATCATGCTAGTATGGTTCTTTTAAAATTTTGTGGCCATTTGGGTGGACAAACGGGCGAACAACGCGAACGGGGTATTTTCGAGCCAAATCGGTGCACCATAGCCCACGGTTTTGGGGGTGGGCCAGGAATTCGAGTGAGATATGGGCCAAAATTCGACCGAGGCATTCCAGGGAGGTTGGGGATCGTCCCAGTATGGTCCATCAAAATTTTTGTGGCTATTTGGTTGGACAAACGGGCAAAGCAGTGCGAATAAGACATTTTAAACCCAAATCAGTGTTATTTAGCCCATGATTTTGGGGGTGGGCCTGGGTCCGGGCATGCTGTGGGCCAAAAATTGATCGGGGTATGCCAGGGAGGTTGGGGATCGTCTAAGTATGGTCCGTTTAAATTTTTGTGGCTATTTGGGTGGACAAACGGGTGAGACGGCGCGAATGGGACATTTTCAGGCAAAATTAGTGTGCTATATCCCACGATTTCTAGGGTGGCCCTGGGGTCCAGGCATGATGTGGGCCTAAAATTTATTGGGGCACGCCAGGGAGGTTGGAGATCATCTCAGTGTTGTCCGTTTAAATTTTCATGGCTATTTGGATGGACAAACGAGCGAAACAGTGCGAATGGGGCATTTTGAGTCTAAATCGGTGTGCTATAGCCCATGGTTTCGAGGTAGGCCCGTGGTCCGAGCATGCTGTGGGCTGAAAATTGATCGGGGCATGCCAGGAAGGTTGGAGATTATCCCAGTATGGTTCGTTTAAGTTTTTGTGTCCATTTTGGTGGACAAACAGGCGAAACGGCTTGAATGGGGCATTTATGGGTCAAATCAGTATGCTATAGACCACAGTTTCGGGGGTGGGCTCGAGGTTCGGGCATGCTATAGGCCAAAATTGATTGAAGCATGCCAGGGAGGTTGCGGATCATCCAAGTATGGTTTGTTTAAATTTTCGTGGCCATTTGGGTGGACAAACGGGTGAAACGGGACAAACGGGGTGTTTTTAGGATAAATCGGTGTGCTATAGCCCATGGTTTTAGGGGTGGGCCCAGGTTTTGAGTGTGCTGTGGGCCAAATATCGATTGGTGCATTCTAGGATGGTTGGGGTTCATCCCAGTGTGGTTCATTTACATTTTCATGGCCATTTGGGTGGACAAACTGGAGAAACAACTCGAACGGGGCATTTTAGGTCCAAATCGTTGTGCTATAGCCCACGATTTCAGGGGTGGCCTGGGATTGGGCGTGCTGTGGGCCAAAATTTGACCAGGGTATGCCAGGGAGGTTAGAGATCATCCACGTGTGGTCTTTATAAATTTTTGTGGCTAATTGGGTTGACAAACGGGCGAAACGGCACGAACGGAGAATTTTTAGGCCAAATCGATGTGCTATAGCCCACGATTTTAGGGGTTGGCTTGGGGTTTGGGCGTGCCGTGGGTGAAAAAGGGATCGGGGCATGCCAGGGAGGTTGGGACTCATCCCAATGTGGCCTATAAAAATTTTTGAGGCCATTTGGGCGGACAAATGGGCTAAACGGTGAGAATGGGGCATTTTCAGGCCAAATCGGTGTGCTATAGCCCACGGTTTTAGGGGTGGGCCAGGGGTTCGGGCGTGCTGTGAGACAAAAATCAATTGGGGCATGCCAGAGAGGTTGGGGATCGTCTTAGTATGGTCCGTTTAAATTTTCGTGCCTATTTGGGTGGACAAACAGGCAAAACGGCTCGAACAGGGCATTTTCGAGCCAAATTAGTGTGCTATATAGCCCACGGTTTTGAGAATAGGCCCAGGATCCAGGGGTCCTGTGGGTCAAAAATTAATCGAGGTGTGCCAGGGAGGTTGGGGATCGTCCCAGTGAGGTTCGTTAAAATTTTTGTGGCCATTTGGGTTGACAAACGGTCGAAACGTGACAAACGGGGTATTTTTGGGCCAAATCAGCGTGCTATATCCCATGATTACGGGGGTGTGCCTAGGGTCCGGGCATGCTGTGGGCCAAAAATTGATCGGCGCATGCAAGGGATGTGACGATCATCCCACTATGGTCTATTTAAATTTTCGTGTCCATTTAGGTGCACAAAAGGGTGAAAAGGCGCGAACGGGGCATTTTCAGGCCAAATTGGTGTGCTATAGTCTATGGTTTCGGGGGTGGTCCAGAGATTTGGGTGTGCTGTGGGATAAAAATCGACTGGGCGTGCTGAGGAGGTTGGGGATCATCCTAGTGTGGTCCGTTTAAATATTTCATGGCCATTTGGATGGACAAACGGGCAAAATGGCACGAACGGGGCATTTTAGGGCCAAATCGGTGTGATATAGCCCACGATTTTAGGGGTGGGACCTGGGCCCAGGCGTGCTGAGGGTTAAAAATCGATCGGGGCATGCCAGGGAAGTTGGGGATCATCCAAGTGTGGTGCATTTAAATTTTCGTGGCCATTTGGGTGGACAAACGGGTGAAACGGCTTAAACCGGGCATTTTCGACCTAAATCGGTGTGCTATAGCCTACAGTTTTGGGGGTGGGCCTCGGGTTCGGGCGTGCTGTGGGCCAAAATTGATCGGGGAATGCCAGGGAGGTTAGGGATCATTCCAGTATAGTCCATTTAAATTTTTGTGGCCCTTTGTGTGGTCAAATGGGAGAAACGGCACGAATGGGGCATTTTTGTGCCAAGTTTGTGTGCTATATCCCACGATTTTGAGGGTGGACCCCGGGTCCGAGATTGCTGTGGGCCAAAAATTGACCAGGGCATAATATGGAGGTTGGGAATCATCCCAGTGTGGTCCATTTAAATTTTTGTGGCTATTTGGATGGACAAACGGTCGAAGTGGCTCGAACAGGGTATATTTGGGCTAAATTGGTGTGCTGTAGCCCATAATTTTAGGGGTAGGCTCCGGTTCTAGGCGTGCTATGGGTAGAAAGTTGACTGGCGTATGTCAGGGAGGTTGGGGATCGTCCCAGCATGGTCCATTTAAATTTTTGTGGTCATTTGGGTGGACAAATGGGTGAAACAGCGTGAATGGTTTATTTTCGTGTCAAATTAGTGTGCTATAGCCTACGATTTTTGGGGTGGGCCCTGAGTCCGTGCGTGCTGTGGGTTAAAAATCAACCAAGGCATGCCAGGGAGGTTGAGGATCGTCCCAGTGTGGTCAGTTTAAATTTTTGGGGCCATTTAGGTGGACAAACAGGCTAAACGGCGTGAATGGAGCATTTTCGGGCCAAATCGGTGTGCTATAGCCCACGGTTTTGGGGGTGGGCCAGGGGTCCGAGCATGCTCTGGGACAAAAATTAATTGGGGCATGCCAGAGAGGTTGGGGATCATCCCAGTGTGGTCCATTTAAATTTTCATGCCTATTTGGGTGGATAAACGGGTGAAATGACACAAACTGGGCATTTTCGGGCCTAATCAGTGTGCTATAGCCCACGATTTTGGGAATAGGCCCAGGGTCCAGGCGAGCTGTGGGTCAAAAATTAATTGTGGTGTGCTAGGGAGGTTGGGAATCATCCCAGTGAGGCATGTTAAAATTTTCGTGGCCACTTGGGTTGATAAACGGGTGAAATGGCGTAAACGGGGCATTTTCGGGCCAAATCAGTGTACTATATCCCATAGTTGCGGGGGTGTGCCTGGGGTCCGAGTATGCTGTGGGCCAAAAATCGATCAGGGAATGCCAGGGATGTGAGGATCATCCCACTATGGTCCGTTTAAATTTTCGTGTCCGTTTAGCTGCACAAAAGGGCGAAACAACACGAATGGGGCATTTTCGAGCTAAATCGGTGTGCTATAGGCTACGGTTTTGGGGGTGGTCAAGAGATTCGGGTGTGCTATGGGCTGAAAATTGACTGGGGCATGCTACGGAGGTTGGGGATCATCTCAGTATAGTCCGTTTAAATATTTTGTGACCATTTTGGGTGGACAAATGGGCGAAATGACGCAAACGGGGCATTTTCGAGCCAAATTGGTGTGCTATAGCCCACGATTTTAGGGGTGGGCCTTGGGCCCAGGCGTAATGGGGGTCAAAACTCAACCGGGGCATGCCAGGGAGGTTGAGGATCATCCAAGTACGGTCCGTTGAAATTTTCATGGCCATTTGTGTGGACAAACGGGTGAAACGGCTTGAACAGGGCATATTCAGCCAAATTAATGTGCTATAGCCCACAGTTTTGGGGGTGGGCCTTGGGTTCGGGCATGTTGTGGGCCAAAAATTGATCGGGGCATGCCAGGGAGGTTAGGGATCGTCTCAGTATGGTCCGTTTAAATTTTAGTGGCCCTTTGGGTGGTAAAACGGGCGAAACGGCGCTAACGGGCCATTTTCAAGCCAAATTGGTGTGCTATATCCCACGATTTCAGGGTAGGCCCGGGGTCCGAGATTAATGTGGGCCAAAAATTAACCAGGGCATAACAGGGAGGTTGGGAATCATCCCAGTGTGATCCATTTAAATTTGTATGGCCATTTGGATGGATAAACAGGAAATACAGCTTGAATAGGGCATTTTCAGGCCAAATCGGTGTGCTATATCCCATAGTTTTAGGGGTGGGCCTCGGTTATAGGCGTGCTATGGGCCAAAAGTTAACTGGGGCATGCCAGGGAGGTTGGAGATCATCCCAGTATAGTCTGTTTAAATTTTCGTGGCCATTTGGGTGGACAAATGGGTGAAACGGCACGAATGGTTCATTTCGGGTTAAATTGGTGTGTTGTAGCCTACGATTTCGAGGGTGGGCTCGGAGTTTATGCGTGTTGTGGACTAAAAATCGACCAGGACATGCTAGGGAGGTTGGGGATCATCCCAGTGTGGTCATTTTAAATTTTTGTGGCCATATGGGTGGACAAACGGGTGAAATGGAGCAAATGTGGCATTTTTGGGCCAAATCGGTGTGCTATAACCCATGTTTTCTGGGGTCAGCCCGGGGTTCGGGTGTGTTGTAGGCTAAAAATCGATCGAGGCATGCCAGGGAGGTTGGTGATCATCCCAGTGTGGTCTGTTTAAATTATTGAGGCTATTTGGATAAAAAAATGGGCAAAAAAGCTCAAACGGAGCATTTTTGGGCCATATCGGTGTGCTATTATAGCCCACGGTTTTGGGGGTAGGCCTGGGGTCTGGGCGTTCTGTTGGTCAAAAATTGATTGTGGCATCCCAGAGAGGTTGGGGATCATCCCAGTGTGGTCAGTTTAAATTTTTGTTTCCATTTGAGTAGACAAACATGCGGAACGGCAGAAACGGAGAGTCTTTGGGCCAAATTGGTGTGCGATAACGCATGGTTTCGAGGGTGGCCCTGGGATCCGGACATGCTGTGGGCCTGTTTAAATTTTCGTGGCCATTTGGGTAGATAAACGGGTAAAACAGCATGAATGGGGTATTTTCTGGCCATATCGGTGTGCTAAAGCCAACGTTTTTGTGGGTGGGCCCGGGGTCCGTGCTTGCTACGAGAAAAAAATCGATCGAGGCATGCCAGGGAGGTTTGGTATCGTCCCAGTATGGTCCATTTAAATTTTGATGGACAAACGGGCAAAACGGCGTGAACGGTGAATTTTCGGGCCAAATCAGTATGCTATAGTCCACAGTTTTGGGGGTGGGCCTGGGGTACGAGTGTGATATGGGCTGAAAATTGGCCAGGGTGTGCCAGGGAGGTTGGGGATTGTCCTTATGTGGTCCGTTTAAATTTTTTTGTCCATTTGGATGGCCAAATGGGCAAAACGATGCGAACGAGGCATTTTTCAGGCTAAATTGGTGTGCTAGAGCCCACGGTTTTGGTGGTGGGCCCTAGGTTCGGGCGTGCTATTGGTTAAAAATTGATCGAGGCATGCCAGGGAGGTTGAGGATCATCTCAGTGTGGTGCGTTTAAATTTTCATGGCCTTTTGGATGGAGAAACGGTCAAAATGGCGCAAACGGGGCATTTTCAGGCCAAATCGGTGTACTATATCCCACAGTTTTGGGGATGGGCCCAGGGTCTGGAAGTGCTGTGGGCCAAAAACTAACCGGGGCATGCCAGGGTGGTCGGGTATCATCTCAGTGTGGTCCGTTTAAATTTTCATGGCCATTTGGGTGGACAAACGGGCAAAACAGCGCGAACGGATCATTTTCGGGCCAAATCGGTGTGCTATAGCCTACGATTTCAGGGGTGGGCCCGGGCTCCAGGCGTGCTATCGGCCAAAAATTGATCGGGGCATGCCAGGAAGGTTGGGATTATCCCAGTGCGGTCCGTTTAAATTTTTGTGGCCATTTGGAAGGACAAAAGAGTGAAACGACACGAGTGGGGTATTTTCGAGCTAAATCGGTGTGCTATAGCTCACGATTTTAGGGGTGGGCCCAAGGTCCGGGCATGTTGTGGGCCAAATATTGACTGGGGCGTGCCAGGGAGGTTTGGGATCCTACCAGTGTGGTCCCTTTACATTTTCAAGGGTATTTGGGTGGACAAACAGGTGAAAGCCGCGAACAAAATATTTTCAGGCCAAATCGATGTGCTATAGTCCAAGGTTTCAGGGATAGAACTGCGGTTTGAGCCTGTTGTGGGCCAAAAATCGACCAGGGCGTGTTAGAGAGGTTGGGTATCATCCAGTGTGGTTCGTTTAAATTTTCATGGATGTTTGAGTGGATAAACGAGCTAAATAGCACGAATGGGGTATTTTCAGGTCAAATCAGTGTGCTATAGCTCATGGTATTGGTAGTGGGTCTGGGGCCGAGCATTATGTAGGTCGAAAATTACCCGAGGCATGCTAGGGAGGTAGAGGATCATGCCAGTGTGGTCCGTTTAAAATTTTGTGGCCATTTGGTTGGAGAAACGGGCGAAACGGTGCGAATGGGGCATTTTCAGGCTAAATCGGTGTGCTATATCCCACGATTTTGGGGGATGGGCTTGGGATTCAAGTAAGATATGGTCCAAAAATTGACCGACGTATGTCAGGAAGGTTAGGGATCTTTTCAGTGTGGTCCGTTTCAATTTTCGTGGCCATTTGGGTGGACAAACGGGCAAAACGGCGCGAACGGGACATTTTCGGGCCAAATCGGTGTGCTATAGCAAATAGTTTTGGGGGTGGGCCTGGGGTCTAGGTATGCTGTGGTCTAAAAATTAACCAGGGAATGTCAGGGAGGTTGGGAATCATCCCGGTATGGTCCGTTTAAATTTTTGTGGCCGTTTGGGTAGACAAACGGGCAAAACGGTGCAAATGGAATATTTTTGGGCCAAGTCGGTGTGCTATAGCCCACGGTTTTGGGGATGGGACCGAGGTCCAAGCGTGTTGTAGCCTAAAAATCGATCGGGGTGTGATAGGGAGGTTAGGGATCATCCCAGTGTGTTCCGTTTAAATTTTACTGGCCATTTGGGTGGGAAAATGGGCGAAACTGCGCGAATATGGTATTTTCGGGCCAAATCGGTGTGCTATGGCCCAGGGTTTCGGGGGTGGGTCCGGGTTCCAAGCGTGTTGTTAGCCTAAAATTGACTAGGGCATGCTAGGTAGGTTGAGGATCATCCCAGTGTGGTCCGTTACAATTTTCATAGCTATTTGGATGGATAAACCAGCAAAACAGCAGAACGAGGCATTTTCGGACCAAATCGGTGTGCTATAGTACACGGTTTTGGGGGTGGGCTCGGGGTCCAGCCCTGCTGTGGGCAAAAAATTGATTGGGGTGTGCCAGGGAGATTGGGGATCATCTGAGTGTGGTCCATTTAAATTTTTGAGGCCATTTGGGTGGCCAAATGGTCGAAATAGGGTATTTTCGAGCTAAATCGATATGCTATAGCCCACTGTTTTGGGGATAAGCCCAGGTTCGGTGTTTGAGATTACTGTGGGCCAAAAATTGATCGGGACATGCCAGGAAACTAGGAGATCATCCCAGTGTGATCCGTTTAAATTTTCCTAGCCATTTGGGTAGACAAACGAGTGCAATAGTGTGAATAGGGCATTTTCGGGCGAAATAGGTGTACTATAGTCCACGGTTCAGAGGTGGGCCCGGAGTCCGAGCGTGATGTGGTCTAAAAATTGATTGAGGCATGCCAGGGACGTTGGGTTTCATCCCAGTGTGGTCCATTTAAATTTTTGTGGCCATTTGGGTGGACAAACGGGCAAAACGGCGCGAACGGGGTCTTTCGATCCAAATTGGTGTGCTATAGCCCATGATTTAGGCGTGCTGTGGGCCAAAAATCGATCGGGGTATGCCAGGGAGGTTGATGATCATCCCAATATGGTTCGTTTAAATTTTCATAGCTATTTGGGTAGACGAACGATCAAACCAGCGCAAATGGTGCATTTTTGGGCTAAATCGGTGTGCTATAGACAACGATTTTGGGGGTGGGCCAGAGGTTTGGGCGTGCTGTGGGCTGAAAATCGACCGGGACATGGTAGGAAGGTTGGGATCATCCCAGTGTGGTCCGTTTAAATTTTTGTGGCCATTTAGGTGGGCAAACGGGTGAAACTACACGAATGGGGTATTTTTAGGCCAAATCGGTGTGCTATGGCCCACGGTTTTGGGAGAGGGTCTGGGGTCCGGGCGTGCTTTGGGCCAAAAATTGACTGAGGCATGACAGGTAGGTTAGAGATCATCCCAGCGTGGTCCGTTTAAATTTTTGTGGCTATTTGGATGGACAAATGAGCAAAACAGCGTGAATGAGGCATTTTCGGGCCAAATTGGTGTACTATTGCCCCCGATTTTGGGGGTGGGCTTGGGGTACTGGCGTGCTCTGGGTCGAAAGTCAACCGAGGTATGCTAGGGAGGTTGGGGATCATCTCAATGTGGTTCGTCTAAATTTTTGTGGCCATTTGGCTGACAAACGGGTGAAACAGTGTAAATGGGATATTTTCAAGCCAAATAGATGTGTAATAGCCCATGGTTTTTGGGTGGGCCTAAGGTTCTGGCGTGCTGTGGGCCAAAAATAGATCGGGGCATGCCAGGAAGGTTGGGGATCATCCCAGTATGGTTCATTTAAATTTTTGTGGTAATTTCGGTGGAGAAACTAGTGAAACGGTGCGAATGGGGCATTTTCAGTCCAAATCGGTGTACTATAGCCCACGATTTTAGAGGTAGGCCCAGGGTCTGGGCGTGATGTGGGCAAAAAATTGATTGGGACATGCTAGGGAGGTTGGGTATCATCCCAGTATGATCCGTTTAAATTTTCATGGCTATTTGGGTGCACAAATGGATGTAACGGTGCGAACGGGGCATTTTCGGGCCAAATCGGTGTGCTATAGCCCACGATTTCGAGGGTGGCACGGGGTCTGGGTGTGTTGTGGGCCGAAAATCAACCGGCCGTGCCAGGGAGGTTTGAGATTGTCCTAATATGGTTTGTTTAAGTTTTCATGTCCATTTGGGTGGACAAACAAGCGAAATGGCATGGAGGGGCATTTTCGGGCCAAATTGGTGTGCTATAGCCCACGGTTTTGGGGATAGGGATCCGGGCGCGCTGTGGGCCTAAAATTAACCAGGGCATACCAAGGAGGTTGGGGATCATCCAGTGTAGTCTGTTTAAATTTTTGTGGCTATTTGGGTGGACAAATGGGTGAAACGATGCAAACGGGGCATTTTCGGGCAAAATCGTTATGCAATATCCCAGGATTTCGGGGGTAGGCCTGGGGTTCGGGCGTGCTGTGGTTTGAAAATTGAAAGGGGCATACGATGGAGGTTGGGGATAATCCCAGTGTGGTCTGTTTAAATTTTTGTGGCCATTTGGGTTAACAAAAGGGCGAAACAACGCGAACGGGGCATTTTCATGCCAAATCGATGTGTTATAGCCCACTGTTTCAGGGGTGGACCCGTGGTCCGGGAGAGCTATGGGTTGAAAATCGACCGGGGCATGCCATGGAGGTTAGGAATCATCTCGGTATGGTTTGTTTAAATTTTTGCTAATCCACGATTTTGGGGGTGGGATCGGGGTTTGGGTATGTTGTGGGCCAAAAATCTACCAAGGCATGCCAAGGAGGTTGGAGATCGTCCCAGTGTGGTCCGTTTGAATTTTCGTGGCCATTTAGGCAGGCAAATGAGCGTAACAATGCAAACGGGGCATTTTCAGGCTAAATTGGTGTGTTATATCTCACGATTTTGGGGGTAGGCCTAGGATCTGCGCGTGATGTGGGCCAAAAATCGTTTGAGGCATGCCAGGGAGGTTGAGGATCATGCTAGTGTTGTCCGTTTAAAATTTTGTGGTCATTTGGGTGGACAAACGGGCGAACGGCGCAAACGGGGCATTTTCGGGCCAAATTGGTGCACCATAGCCCACGGTTTTGGGGGTGGGCCAGGAATTCGAGTGAGATGTGGGCCAAAAGTTGACCGAGGCATTCCAGGGAGGTTGGGGATCGTCCCAGTGTGGTCCATCAAAATTTTTGTGGCTATTTGGTTGGACAAACGGCCAAAACAGTGCGAATAAGGCATTTTTAACCCAAATTGGTGTTACTTAGCCCACGGTTTTGGGGGTGGACCTGGGTTCGGGCATGCTGTGGGTCAAAAATTTATCGAGGCATGCCAGGGAGGTTGGGGATCGTCCAAGTATGGTCCGTTTAAATTTTTGTGGCTATTTGGGTGGACAAACGGGTGAGACGGCCCGAACGGGATATTTTCAGGCAAAATTAGTGTGCTATATCCCATGGTTTCTAGGGTGGGCCTGGGGTCCGGGCATGATGTGGGCCCAAAATTTATTGGGGCACGCCAGGGAGGTTGGAGATAATCCCAGTGTGGTCCGTTTAAATTTTTGTGGCTATTTGGATGGACAAACGAGCGAAACAGCGCGAACGGAGCATTTTGAGGCTAAATCGATATGCTATAGCCCACGATTTCAAGGTAGGCCCGTGGTCCGAGCGTGCTGTGGGCTAAAAATCACTCGGGGCATGCCAGGAAGGTTGGAGATTGTCCCAGTATGGTTCGTTTAAGTTTTTATGTCCATTTTGGTGGACAAACTGGCGAAACGGCTTGAATAGGGCATTTTTAGGCCAAATCAGTATGTTATAGACCACAGTTTCGGGGGTGGGCTCGGGGTTCAGGCATGCTGTAGGCCAAAATTGATTGAGGCATGCCAGGGAGGTTGCGGATCATCCAAGTATGGTCCATTTAAATTTTCGTGGCCATTTGGGTGGATAAACGGGTGAAACGGGGCGAACGGGGTGTTTTGGGATAAATCGGTGTGCTATAGCCCATGGTTTTGGGGGTGGGCCCAGGTTTTGAGCGTGTTGTGGGCCAAATATCGATTGGGGCATGCCAGGATGGTTGGGGTTCATCCCAGTGTGGTCCATTTAGATTTTCATGGCCATTTGGGTGGACAAACTGGAGAAACGACTCGAACGGGGCATTTTAGGTCCAAATCGTTGTGCTATAGCCCACGGTTTTAGGGGTCGCCTGGGATTGGGCGTGCTGTGGGCCAAAATTTAACCAGGGTATGCCAGGGAGGTTGGGGATCATCCATGTGTCGTGGCTAATTGGGTTGACAAACGGGCGAAACGGCACGAACGAAGAATTTTTAGGCCAAATCGATGTGCTATAGCCCACGATTTTAGGGGTTGGCTCGTGGTTCGGGCGTTTCGTGGGCCAAAAAGGGATCGGGGCATGCCAGGGAGGTTGGGAATCGTCCCAATGTGGCCTATAAAAATTTTTGAGGCCATTTGGGCGAACAAAAGAGCTAAACAGTGTGAATGGGGCATTTTCAGGCCAAATCGGTGTGCTATAGCCCACGATTTTGGGGGTGGGCCAGGGGTTCGGGCATGCTGTGAGACAAAAATCAATTGGGGCATGCCAGAGAGGTTGGGGATCGTCCTAGTGTGGTTCGTTTAAATTTTCGTACCTATTTGGATGGACAAACGGGCAAAATGGCTCGAACAGGGCATTTTCGAGCAAAATCAGTGTGCTATATAGCCCACGGTTTCGAGAATAGGCCCAGGATCCAGGCGTGCTGTGGGTCAAAAATTAATCGAGGTGTGCCATGGAGGTTGGGGATCATCCCAGTGAGGTTCGTTAAAATTTTTGTCGCCATTTGGGTTGATAAACGGGCAAACTGACGCAAACGGGATATTTTTGGGCCAAATTGGCGTGCTATATCCCATGATTACGGGGGTGTGCCCGAGATCCGGGCATGCTGTGGGAGAAAAATAGATCGGGGCATGCCAGGGATGTGGCGATCATCCCACTATGGTCCGTTTAAATTTTTGTGTCCATTTAGGTGCACAAAAGGGTGAAAAGGCGCAAACGGGGCATTTTCAGGCCAAATCGGTGTGCTATAGTCTATGGTTTTGGGGTGGTCCAGAGATTTGGGTATGCTGTGGGATAAAAATCGACTGAGGTATGCTGAGGAGGTTGGGGATCATCCTAGTATGGTCCGTTTAAATATTTCGTGGCCATTTGGATGGACAAATGGGCAAAATGGCACGAACGGGGCATTTTCGGGCCAAATCGGTGTGCTATAGCCCATGATTTTAGGGGTGGGCCATGGGCCCAGGCGTGCTGGGGGTTAAAAATCGATCGAGGGCATGCCAGGGAAGTTGGGGATCATCCAAGTGTCGTCCATTTAAATTTTCGTGGCCATTTAGGTGGACAAACGGGTGAAACGGCTTGGACGGGGTATTTTCGAGCCAAATTGTTGTGCTATAGCCCACAGTTTTGGGGGTGGGCCTCGGGTTCGGGCGTGCTGTGGGCCAAACATTGATCGAGGCATGCCAGGGAGGTTAGGGATCATTCTAGTATGGTCCGTTTAAATTTTTGTGGCCCTTTGTGTGGTCAAACCAGCGAAACGGCACGAACGGGGCATTTTTGTGCCAAGTTTGTGTGCTATATCCCACGGTTTTGAGGGTGGGCCCCGAATCCGAGATTGCTGTGGGCCAAAAATTGACCAGGGCATAATAGGGAGGTTGGGAATCGTCCCAGTGAGGTCCATTTAAATTTTTGTTGCCATTTGGATGGACAAACGGTCGAAGTGGCTCGAACGGGGCATTTTTGAACTAAATCGGTGTGCTATAGCCCATAATTTTAGGGGTGGGCTCCGATTCTAGGCGTGCTACGGGCTGAAAGTTGATCGGCATGCCAGGGAGGTTGGGGATCGTCCAAGTACGGTCCGTTGAAATTTTCATGGCCATTTGTGTGGACAAACGGGTGAAACGGCTTGAACAGGGCATATTCGAGCCAAATTAATGTGCTATAGCCCACAGTTTTGGGGGTGGGCCACGGGTTCGGGCATGTTGTGGGCCAAAAATTGATTGGGGCATGCCAGGAAGGTTAGGGATCATCTCAGTATGGTCTGTTTAAATTTCTATGGCCCTTTGGGTGGTCAAATGGGCGAAACAACGCTAACGGGGCATTTTCAAGCCAAATTGGTGTGCTATATCCTACGATTTCAGGGTAGGCCCGGGGTCTGAGATTGCTGTGGGCCAAAAATTAACCAGGGCATAACAGGGAGGTTGGAAATCATCCCAGTGTGGTCCATTTAAATTTTTATGGCCATTTGGATAGATAAACAGGCGAAACATCTCGAATAGGGCATTTTCGGGCCAAATCGATGTGCTATATCCCATAGTTTTAGGGGTGGGCCTCGGTTATAGGCGTGTTATGGGCCAAAAGTTGACCGAGGCATGCCTGGAAGGTGGGAGATCATCCCAGTATGGTCCATTTGAATTTTTGTGGCCATTTGGGTGGACAAATGGGTGAAACGGCATGAATGGTTCATTTCAGGTCAAATCGGTGTGCTGTAGCCTACGATTTCAGGGGTGGGCCCGGAGTTCGTGCATGTTGTGGGCTAAATATCGATCAGGGCATGCCAGGGAGGTTGGGCTTCATCCCAGTATGGTCAGTTTAAATTTTTGTGGCCATATGGGTGGACAAGCGGGTGAAATGGAGTGAATATTGCATTTTTGGGCCAAATCGGTGTGCTATAACCCATGTTTTCTGGGGTCAGCCTGGGGTTTGGGTGTGCTGTGGGCTAAAAATCGATCGAGGCATGCCAGGGAGGTTGGTTATCATCCTAGTGAGGTCTGTTTAAATTATTGAGGCTATTTGGGTAGACAAACGAGCAAAAAAGCTCAAACGGGGTATTTTCGGGCCTTATCGGTGTGCTATTATAGCCCACAGTTTTGGCGTAGGCCTGGGGTCTGGGCGTGCTATTGGTCAAAAATTAATTGTGGCGTGCTAGGGAGGTTGGGGATCATCCCAGTGTGGTCCGTTCAAATTTGTGTTTCCATTTGAGTGGACAAACATGCGGTACGGCAGAAACGGGGTGTTTTTGGGCAAAATTAGTATGCGATAGCGCACGGTTTCAAGGGTGGCCCCGAGCTCCGGACATGCTGTGGGTCAAAAATTGATCGAGACTTGTTCGGGAGGTTGGGGATCATCCCAGTGTGGCCTGTTTAAATTTTCGTGGCCATTTGGGTAGACAAACGGGTAAAATAGCATGAATGGGGTATTTTTTAGCCATATCGGTGTGCTAAAGCCAATGTTTTTGTGGGTGGACCCGGGGTTCGTGCATGCTATGGGAAAAAAATCAATCGAAGCATGCCAGGGAGGTTTGGTATCATCCCAGTATGGTCCATTTAAATTTTGGTGGCCATTTGGATGGACAAATGGGAGAAACGGCATGAATGGTGAATTTTTGGGCCAAATCGGTGTGCTATAGCCCACAGTTTTGGGGGTGGGCCTGGGGTACGAGTGTGATATGGGCTGAAAATTGGCCAGGGTGTGCCAGGGAGGTTGGGGATCGTCCTTATGTGGTCCGTTTAAATTTTTGTGTCCATTTAGGTGGACAAATGGGCAAAACGATGCGAACGAGGCATTTGTCAGGCCAAATTGGTGTGCTAGAGCCCACGGTTTTGGTGGTGGACCCTGGGTTCGGGCGTGCTATTGGTCAAAAATTGACCGAGGCATGCCAGGGCGGTTGAGGATCATCTCAGTGTGGTCCTTTAAATTTTCATGGCCATTTGGGTGGAGAAACGATCAAAATGGCGTAAACGGGGCATTTTCAGGCCAAATCGATGTGCTATATCCCACAGTTTCGGGGATAGGCCTAGGGTATGGAAGTGTTGTGGGCCAAAAACTAATCGGGGCGTGCCAGGGTGGTCGGGTATCATCTCAGTGTGGTCCGTTTAAATTTTCATGGCCATTTGGGTGGACAAACGGGCAAAATAGCGTGAACAGATCATTTTCGGGCCAAATCGGTGTGCTATAGCCTATGATTTTGAGGGTGGGCCCGGGCTCCAGGCGTGCTATCGGCCAAAAATTGATCGGGGCATGCCAGGGAGGTTGGGATTATCCCTTTGTGGTCCATTTAATTTTTGTGGCCATTTGGAAGGACAAAAGAGTGAAACGGCACGAGTGGGGTATTTTCGAGCCAAATCGGTGTGCTATAGCTCACGGTTTTGGGGGTAGGCCCAAGGTCCGGGCATGTTGTGGACCAAAAATTGACTGGGACGTGCCAGGGAGGTTTGGGATCATACCAGTGTGGCCCCATTAAATTTTCAAGGGCATTTGGGTGGACAAATAGGTGAAAGGCGCGAACAGAATATTTTCAGGCTAAATCGGTGTGTTATAACCCACAGTTTTGGGGATTAGCACGGGTCCAAGCATGATATGGGCCAAAAATCAATCGGAGCATGCCAGGGAGGTTTGGGATCGTCCAAGTATAGTCTGTTTTAAGTTTCGTGGCCATTTGGGTGAACAAACGAGTGAAATAGCGCAAATAGGGCATTTTCGAGCCAAATTAATGTGCTATAACACACGATTTTGGGGGTGGACCTCAGGTTCGGGCATGCTGTAGGCTGAAAATTGACCAGGGCATGCCAGGGAGGTTGGGGAATATTCAAGTGTGGTCCGTTAAAATTTTTGTGGCCATTTGGGTGGACAAACGGGCGAAATGGTGTGAATGGAGCATTTTCGGGCTAAATCGGTGTGCTATAGCCCACGGTTTTGGGGGTGGACCCAGGCTCTGAGTGTGCTGTGGGCCAAAAATTGACCAGGGCATGCCAGGGAGGTTGGGATCATCCCAGTGTGGTCCTTTTAAATTTTTGTGTCCGTGTGGGTGGACAAACAAGTAAAACGGCATGAACGGGGCATTTTCACTCCAAATCGATATGCTATAGCTTACGGTTTTGGGGGTTGGCTCGGGGTTCGGGTGTGCTGTGGGCCGAAAATCAACCGAAGCATGCCAGGAAGGTTGGTAATCATCCCAGTGTGGTCCGTTTAAATTTTCATGGCCATTTGGGTGGACAAACCGGCAAACCGGCACGAACAGGGCATTTTCGAGCTAAATCAATGTGTTATAGCCTATAGTTTTGTGGGTGGGCCCGAGGCTGGATGTGATATTGGCCAAAAATTGACTGGAGCATGCCAGGGAGGTTGGGGATCGTCCCAGCGTAGTCCGTTTAAAGTTTTACGTCTTTTTGGGTGGACAAACTGGCAAAACAATGCGAACGGGGCATTTTCGAGCCAAATCGGTATGCTATAACACGGTTTTGGGGGTGGGCCTAGGGTCCGGGCGTGCTGTGGGTTGAAAATCGACCAAGGCATACCAGGTAGGATGGGGATTGTCACAGTGTGGTCCGTTTAAGTTTTTATGGCCATTTGGGTGGACAAACGGGTGAAACAGCGCGAACGGGCCATTTTTGAGCTAAATTGGTGTTCTATAAACCATGGTTTCGGGGGTGGGTCTGGGGGCTGGGCGTGATGTGGGCCTTAAAATCAATAGAGGCATGCCAGAGAGGTTGGGGATCATCCCAGTATGGTACGTTTAAATTTATGTGGCTATTTAGGTGGACAAACAGGCAAAACGGTGCGAACGGGGTATTTTCTGGCCAAATCGATGTGCTATGGCCCACGATTTAGGGGGTGGGCCCGAGGACCAATTGCGTTGTGGGCTAAAAATTGCCAGGGAGGTTGGGATCATCCCAGTGTGGTCCGTTTAAATTTTCATGGCCATTTGGGCGGACAAATGGGCGAAACGACACGAACAAGGAATTTTCAGGCCATATCGGTGTGCTATAGCCCACGTTTTTGGGGGGGCCCGAGGTCCGGGCGTGTTGTGGGTCGAGAATCGATCAGGGCATGCCAGGGAGGTTGGGGATCATCCCAGTGTGGTACGTTTAAATTTTTGCGGCTATTTGGGTGGACAAACGGGTGAAACAACATGAACGGGGCATTTTCGGGCCAAATCAGTGTGCTATAGCCCATATTTTTGGGGATGGGCCAATGGTCTAGACGTTCTATGGGTCGAAAATTGATCGGGGTGAGCCTGGGAGGTTGGGTAACATCTAAGTGTGGTTCGTTTAAATTTTTGTTGCCATTTGGGTGGACAAATAGGACAAACGGCGCTATATAGGTGTGCGATAGCCCATGATTTCTGGTGTGGGCCTGAGGTTCGAGCGTGTTGTGGGCCAAAAATTGATCGAGGCATGCCAGGGTGGTCGGGGATCGTCCCAGTGTGGTTCATTTAATTTTTTGTGGTCATTTGAGTGGAAAAATGGGAGAAACGATGTGAACGGGGCATTTTCTTGTCAAATCGGTGTGCTATAGCCCACAGTTTCAGGGGTGGGCCCAAGGTTCGAGCGTGCTTGTGGCCAAAAATTAACCGAAGTATGCTAGGGTGGTCGGGTATCATCCCAGTGTGGTCCATTTAAATTTTCATTGCCATTTGGGTGGGCAAACGGGCAAAACAGCGCAAACAGGGAATTTTCGAGCCAAATCGGTGTGCTATAACCCACGGTTTTGGGGGTGGGCTCGGGCTCCGAGCGTGTTGTAGGACAAAAATCGACCGAGGCATGCCAGGTAGGTTGGAATCATTCCAGTGTGGTTCATTTAAATTTTCGTGGCCATTTGGGTGGATAAACGAGCGAAACGGCACGAACAGGGTATTTTTGGGATAAATCGGTGTGCTATAGCTCACAGTTTTGGGGGTGGGCCTGGGGTCCGGGCGTGTTGTGGGCAAAAAATTGACTGTGGCATGCCCAGGTTGCTGAGGATCATCCCAGTATGGTCTGTTTAAATTTTTATGGCCATTTGGATGGACAAACAAAAAAAACGGCACGAATGGGACATTTTTAGGGTAAATAGGTGGGCTATAGCCCACAGTTTTTGGGGTGGGCTCGGGTCTGGGTGTGATATGGGCAAAAAATCGATCGAAGCATGCCATGGAGGTTGGGGATCATCCAAGTGTAGTCCATTTAAAATTTTGTGGCCATTTGGGTGGACAAACGGGCGAAACGGCGCGAACGGGGCATTTTAAAGCCAAATTTGTGTGTATAACACACAATTTCAGGGGTAGGCCAAGGGTCCGAGTGTGATTTAGGCCAAAAATAAACCAGGGCATGCCAGGGAGATTTGAGATTATCTCAGTATGGTCCGTTTTAACTTTCGTTGCCATTTGGATGGACAAGCGGGCAAAACAGTGCGAATGAGGCATTTTTGGGAAAAATCGGTGTGCTATAGCCCACGATTTCGAGGATGGGCCGGGGCTCCGGGCATGTTGTGGGCCAAAAATTAATCGAGGCATGCCAGGGATGTTGGGATCATCCGAGTGTAGTTTTTTTAAATTTTCGTGGCCATGTGGGTGGACAAACGAGCAAAACAACTCGAACGGGGCATTTTTGGGCCAAATCGGTGTGCTATAGCTCACGGTTTCGGGGGTTGGCCTGGGGTCCGAGCGTGTTGTGGGGCAAAAATCAACCGAGGCATGGCAAGAAGGTTGGGGATCATCCTAGTGTGGTCCGTGTAAATTTTTGTGGCCATTTGGGAGGACAAACAGGTGAAATAGCGCGAACGGGGTATTTTTGGGCTAAATCGGTGTGCTATAGCCCATAGTTTCGGGGATGGGCCCGGGTCCGGGTCCGGGTGTGATATGGGCCAAAAATTTATAGGGGTGTGCCAGGGAGGTTGGGGATCAACCCAGTGTAGTCCGTTTAAGTTTTGTGGCTATTTAGGTTGATAAACGGGTAAAACGGCACGAACAGAGCATTTTTGGGCCAAATCGGTTTGCTATAACACGCGGTTTTTGGGGTGGGCCTAGTGTTCGGGAGTGTTGTGGGTCGAATATCAACCAGGCCATGCCAGGGAGGTTGGAGATTGTCCCAGTGTGGTTCGTTTAAATTTTCGTGGCCATTTTGGTGGATAAACGGGTAAAACGGCGCAAATGGGGCATTTTTGGGCTAAATCGGTGTTCTATAACCCACGGTTTTGTGGGTGGGTCTGGGACCCGAGCATGATGTGGGCCCTAAAATCGACAAAGCCATGCTAGAGAGGTTGGAGATGATCCCAGTATGATACGTTTAAATTTCTGTGGCTATTTGGGTGGAGAAACAGGCAAAATGGTGCGTACGGGGCATTTTTAGGCTAAATCGATGTTCTATATCCCACAGTTTAGGGGGTAGGCTCAGGGTTCAGGTGTGATGCGGGGTAAAGATTGATCGGGCCATGCCAGGGACGCTGGGGATCATCATAGTATGGTCCGTTTAAATTTTCGTGGCCATTTGGGCTGACAAATGAGCGGAACGGCACGAACGGGACATTTTTAGGCCATATCGGTGGGTTATAGGTCACATTTTCAGAGGTGGGCAAAAGGTCCGGGCGAGCTGTGGGCCAAAAATTGATTGAGGTATGCCAGGAAGGTTGGGGATCATCCAGTGTGGTCTGTTTAAATTTTCGTGGCCATTTGGGTGGACACATGGGTGAAACGGCACGAACGGGGCATTTTGGGGCCAAATCGGTGTGTTATAGCCCACAGTTTTGGGGGTGGGCCTGGGGTTTGGGTGTGATATAGGCTGAAAATTGACCAGGGCATGCCAGGGAGATTGGGGATCGTCCCTGTATGTTCCGTTTAAATTTTTGTGTCCATTTGGGTGGTCAAACGAGCAAAACAGTGCAAACGAAGCATTTTTGGGCCAAATCGGTATGCTAGAGCCCACAATTTTAGGGGTGGGCCATGGGTCTGGGGGTACTATTGGCCAAAAATAGACTGAGGCATGCGAGGAAGGTTGGGAGTCATTCCAGTGACGGTCCATTTAAATTTTCATGCCCATTTGGGTAGACAAACGGATAAAACTGCACGAACGGGGCATTTTCAGGCCAAATCGGTGTGTTGTAGCCCACAGTTTTGGGGATGGGCCCAGGGTCTTGGCATGCTGTGGGCCGAAAATTGACCAGGGCCTACCTGGGAGGTTGGGTAACATCCCAGTGTGGCCCGTTTAAATTTTTGTTATTAGTTGGGTGGACAAACGGGAGAAATGGCGTGAACAGGGCATTTTTGTGCCAAATTGGTGTGCTATAGCCCATGATTTTGGGGGTGGGCCCGAGGTTTGAGCGTGCTGTAGGCCAAAAATTGATCGAGGTATGCCAGGGTGGTCGAGGATAATCCCAGTGTGGTTCGTTTAAATTTTTGTGGCTATTTGGGTGGACAAATGGGCGAAACGGCGCGAACATGGCATTTTCAGGCTAAATCGGTGTGCCAACGGTTTTAGGGGTGGGCCTAGGCTCCAGGTGTGTTGTGGGTCAAAAATTGACCGGGGCATGCTAGGGAGGTTGGGATCATTCCAGTGTGGTCCATTTAAATTTTTGTGGCCATTTGGATGGACAAACGGCCCAAATGGCATGAATGGGGCATTTTCGGGCCAAATCGGTGTGCTATAGCTCATGGTTTCAAGGCTGGGCCCAGGGTCCGGGCGTGCTGTGGGCCAAAAACTGACTGGGGCGTGCTAGTTAGGTTGGGGATCATCCCAGTATGGTCTGTTTAAATTTTCATTGCCATTTGGGTGGACAAATAGGCGAAACAGCGAGAACGGGGCATTTTTGGGCTAAATCGGTATGCAATAGCTCACAGTTTTGGGAGTGGGCTGTGGTCTGTGCATGATAAGGGCCAAAAATCGACTGAGGTGCGCCAAGGAGGTTGGAGATAATCCCAGTGTAGTCTGTTTAAAGTTATGTGATCATTTGGATGGACAAACGGGCGAAACAGCACGAATAGGGCATTTTTGGGCCAAATCGATGTGCTATAACACACAGTTTTGGGGCTGTGCCTAGGGTCCGAGCATGCAGTGGGCCGAAAATTGACTAGGGCATGCCAGGGAGGTTGGGGATTGTCCCAGCATAGTCCGTTTAAATTTTTGTGTCTATTTGGGCGGACAAGCGGGTAAAACAGCGCGAATGGGGCATTTTCTGGCCAAATCAGTGCGCTATAGCCCACGGGGTCGGGGGTGCTTCTAGGTTCCGGGCGTGCTGTGAGCCAAAAATCGATCGGGGTATGCCAGGGAGGTTGGGATCATTCTAGTGTGGTCCATTTAAATTTTCAGGGCTATTTGGATGGACAAACGTGCAAATCGGCATGAACGGGGCATTTTCAGGCTAAATCGATATTCTATAGCTCACAATTTCAGGGGTGGGCCAGGGGTTCGGGCGTTCTATGGGTCAAAAATCGACCGAGGAATGCCAAGGAGGTTAGGGATCATCCCAGTGTGGTCTGTTTAAATTTGTGTGGCCATTTGGTTAGACAAATAGGTGAAACAGCACGAACAGGGCATTTTCGGGCTAAATCGGTGAGCTATAGCCCACCGTTTTGGGGGTTGGCCCAGGTTCAAGCGTAATATGGGCCAAAAATTAATCGGGGCATGCTGGGGGGTTGAGGATCATCCCAGTATAATCCATTTAAACTTTCGTGGCTATTTGGGTGGACAAATGGGCGAAACGGTGCGAAAGGGGTATTTTTGGGCTAAATCGGTGTGCTATAACATACGGTTTAGGGGTGGGCCTAGGGTTCGGGTGTGCTGTGGGCCAAAAATCGACCAGGGCATACCAGGGAGGTTGGGATTATCCCAGTGTGGTCCGTTTAAATTTTTGTGGCCATTTGGGTAGATAAACGGGTGAAACGACGCGAACGGGACATTTTTAGGCAAAATCAGTGTGCTATAACCCACGGTTACGGTGGTGGGTCTGTGGCCCAGGCGTGATGTGGGATGTAAAATCGACATAGGCATGCCAGGGGGTTGGGGATCATCCCAGTAATGTATGTTTAAATTTTTATGGATATTTGGGTGGACAAACTGGCAAAACGGTGCGAACGGGGCATTTTCGAGCTAAATTGATGTGCTATAGCCCACGATTTAGGGGGTGGGCCCAGGGTTCGGGCGTGCTATGGGCTAAAAATTGATCGGGGCATGCCAGGGAGGTTGGGGATCATCCTAGTGTGGTCCATTTAAATTTTTGTGGCTATTAGGGTGGACAAACGGGCGAAACAGCATGAACGAGGCATTTTTGGGGCAAATTGGTGTGCCATAGCCCACGATATTGGTGGTGGGCCTGGGGTACGAGCGTGCTGTGGGCCAAAAATCAATCGGAGCATGCCAGGGAGGTTGGGGATCATCCCAGTATGGTTTGTTTAAATTTTCGTGGCCATTTGGGTGGACAAACGAGCAAAATAGCACGAACGGGGCATATTCGGGCCAAATCGTTGTGCTATATCCCACGGTATTGGGGGTAGACCTGGGGTCCGAGTGTGTTATGGGCCAAAAATTAACCGGAGCATGCTAGGGAGGTTGGGGATTGTCCTACTGTGGTCCGTTTAAATTTTCGTGGCCATTTGGATGGAGAAACGGGCGAAATGGCATAAACGAGGCATTTTTGGGCCAAATCGATGTACTATAGCCCACGATTTTTTTGGTAGGCCCTAGGTCGGGGCGTGCTGTAGGCCAAAAATCAAACAAGGAATGCTAGGGAGGGTGGGGATCGTCCCAGTATGGTCTGTTTAAATTTTTGTGGCCATTAGGATAGACAAACGGGTAAAACGGCACAAACGGGACTTTTTTGGGCCATATAAGTGTGCTATAGCCCACGGTGTCGGGGGTGGGCCCGGGGTTCGGGCGTGCTGTGGGCCATAAATCGATTGGGTCCTGTCAGGAAGGTTGGGGATCGTCCCAGTGTGGTCCGTTTAAATTTATGTGGCCATTTGAGTGTACAAATGGGTGCAACGACGCAAATGGATTCGGGCTAAATGGTGTGCTATTGTCCACGATTTTAGGGGTAGGCTCGGGGTCCCGGTGGGCTATGGGATGAAAATTGATTGGGGTGTGCCAGGGAGGTTCAGGATCGTCCCAGTGTGGTCCGTTTAAAATTTTATGGCCATATGGGTGGACAAAATAGAGAAACAGCACGAACGAGGCATTTTCGGGCTAAATCGGTGTGCTATAGCCTACGATTTCAGGGATGGGCCTAGGGTCCAGGCGTACTGTGGACAAAAAATCGACCGGGGCATGTCGGGGAGGTTGGGGATCCTCCCGGTGTGGTCTGTTTAAATTTTCATAGCCATTTGGGTGTACAAATGAGAGAAATGGCATGAATGGGGCATTTTTGGGCTAAATCGGTGTCCTATAATCCACGGTTTTGGGGTGGGCCTGGGTTCAGGCGGCCTGTGGGCCAAAAATCATCCGGGATGTGCCAGGGAAATTGGGGATTGTCCTAGTGTTTTATGTTTATATTTTTGTGGCTGTTTGGTTAGACAAACGGGAGAAATGGCCCGTACAGGGCATTTTAGGGCCAAATCAATGTGCTGTAGCCCACGATTTTGGGGGTGGGCCAGGGCGTGCTGTGGGATAAAAATCGATCGGGGCATGCCAGTGAGGTTTGGGATTGTTCCAGTGTGTTCCGTTTAAATTTTTATGGCTATTTGGGTGGACAAACGAAAGAAACGACGCAAACAGGGCATTTTTGGGCCAAATCGGTGTGTAGCCCACAGTTTTAGGTGTGATCCCGGGGTTCGGGCGTGCTGTGGGCCGAAAATCGACTAGGGCATTCCTAGGAAGTTGGGGATCATCCTACTGTGATCTATTTAAATTTTTGTAGCCATTAGGGTGGACAAACGGGCAAAACGACGTGAACGGGGCATTTTTATGCAAAATCAATGGGTTATAGCCCACGGTTTTGGGGGTGGTCCTGGGGTCCGAGCATGCTGTGGGCCAAAAATTGACCGAGGCATTCTAAGGAGGTTGGGGATGGTCTCAGTATGGTTCGTTTAAATTTTTGTGGCCATTTGAGTGGACAAACAGGCGAAACAGCATAAACGGGGCATTTTCGGGCCAAATCGGTGTGCTATAGCCTACATTTTGGGGGTGATCTTGAGGTTCGGGCGTATTGTAGGCTTAAAATTGATCGAGGTGTGCCAGGGAGGTTGGGGATCCTCCCAGTGGGGTCCGTTTAAATTTTCTTGGCCATTTTTGTAGACAAACGAGCGAAACAAAGCAAAAGAGGTATTTTTGGGCCAAATCTGTGTGCTATAGCCTATGGTTTTGGGGTTCGGCCAGGGGTCAGGGCATGCTGTGGGCCAAAAATTGATCTGAGCATGCTCGGGAGGTTGAGGATCATCCTAGTGTGGTCCGTTTAAATTTTCGTGGCCATTTGGGTGGACAAATGGGCAAAATGGCGCGGACGAGGCATTTTCGAGCCAAATCGATGTGCTATAGACCACAGTTTCGGGGAAGGGCCTCGGGTCCAGGCGTGCTGTGGGCCGAAAATTAATCGAGGCCTGACAGAGGGTTGAGGATCATCCCAGTGTGGTCCGTTTAAATTTTTGTGGCTATTTGGATAGACAAACGGGTGAAACGGCATGAACGGGGCATTTTCGGGCTAAATTGGTGTGTTATAGCCCACGGTTTCAGGGTTGGGCTTGGGGTCTGGGTGTACTGTGGGCTGAACATTTATTATGGTGTGCCAGGGAGGTTAGAAATCATCCCAAAATGGTCCGTTTGAATTTTTGTGGTCATTTGGGTGGACAAACAGGCGAACCGGCACGAATGGAGCATTTTCAGGCAAAATCAGTGTGCTATATCCCACAGTTTCAGGGGTGGTCCCGAGGTTCGGGCATGCTGTCAGCTGAAAATCGATCGAGACATGCCTGGGAGGTTGGGGATCATCTCAGTGTGGTTCGTTTAAATTTTTGTGGCCATTTAGGTGGATAAAACAGTAAAATGGCACGAACGAGGTATTTTTGGGCCAAATTGGTGTGCTATAGCCCACGATTTTGGGGGTGGGCTCGGGGTACGGTCATGCTGTGGGCCAAAAATCGACCAGAGCATGCCAAGGATGATATGGGTACGTTCATGATCGGGGTCCAATACGTTAAGACTTGAGCTTAGGGGGCTGCCCATCCAAGGAACAAGCTTTGAGTGTAGAGAACAAGTCCCACAAGCTCCAAAAATGTTCACCGTTCATCCGCCCTTTGCAAGGGTTTTTTAGTCATTTGTAATAAGTTAACCTAGGTATAAATAGATCCTCATTAGGTCATTTTTGGGGGATTTTTGGAGAATATATTTTTTAGCCTCTTTGAGAGTCTTTAGCAAGGTGGAATCCTTGTGTTGATCATTTGCTTAGAAACGGAGATTGCTTGGGAATTTCGGTTCCCTTGAGGTCACGTAAAAGATAGGTTTAGGTTCTGTGTGATATTAAAGGTCCAAAAGTGGAATACGCTTTTGGGTTGTTAATACTATACCATCCTTTTGTCTATCTATCTATCTTTACTTTCTTGTAATCGTTTGTCTATATCTAGTGTAATTCGTTTGTGTTCTTATCTTGTAACTGTGTGTTGTTGTTATTGCATGTTGTTCCTCAAGTGTTGTTGCTGTTTTAGCATGTTTTACTCTTGATATCACTTCCCTACTTGTTCTTCTTGCAAATCCGAGAGAAGTCATCAAAAGGGTCCATAGTTCTTGAACTAGTGAACTGATTTTGGTGTTTATGTTGTTGTGTTCTTGGGGAGTTTAGCATCAAAGGAGGTTGGGGATCCTCCTGGTATGGTTTGTTTAACTTTTTGTGGCCGTTTGGGTGAACAAACGGCCGAAATGGCACAAATAGGTCATTTTTGGGCCAAATCAGTATGATACTGCCCATGATTTTGGGGGTGGGCCCAGGGTCCTTATGTGTTGTGGGTCGAAAATCGATCGGGGTATACCGGAGAGGTGGGGGATCGTCTCAGTATGGTTAATTTTAATTTTTGTGGCCATTTAGGTGGACAAACGGGTGAAACGGCATGCACGGGGAATTTTTGGGACAAATCGGTGTACTATACCCTACGATTTTGGGGGTGGGCTCGAGGTAAAGGCGTGGTGTGGGCCAAAAATTGATCGGGTCATGCCAGAGAGGTTGGGGATCATCCTAGTGTGGTCCGTTTAAATTTTCGTGGCTATTAGGGTGGATAAACAGGTGAAACAGTACGAATGGGGTGTTTTCGAGCTAAATCGGTGTGCATAGCCAACGGTTTTGGGGGTGGTCATGGGGTTCGGATATATTGTGGGCCAAAAATCAATCAGGGTATGCCAGGGAGGTTGGGGATTGTCCCAGTGTGGTCTGTTTAAATTTTTGTAGCCATTTAGGTGGGACAACAGGAGAAACAGCACGAATGGTGCTTTTTTAGGCCAAATCAATGTGCTATAGCCTACGATTTTGGGGATGGGCCAGGGATCCGGGCGTGTGGTAGGCCAAAAATCGATTGGGGCATGCCAGGGAGGTTTGGGATCGTCCTAGTGTGGTTTGTTTAAAATTTTTTAGTCATTTGGGTGGACAAACGGGTGAAACGGTGTGAACAAGGCATTTTTGGGCTAAATCGGTGTGCTATAGCCCACGTTTTTGGGGGTGGGCCCAGGGTCCGAGCTTGCTGTGGGCCAAAAATTAATTGGGGTATGCCAGGAAAGTTGAGGATCATCCCAGTGTGGTTCATTTAAATTTTCATGGCCATTTGGCTGGACAAACGGATGAAACGGTGTGAACTGGGCATTTTTCGGCCAAATCGTTGTGTTATAGCCCACAGTTTTGGGGGTGGTCCCGGGGTTCGGGCATGCTGTGGGCTGAAAATCGACTGAGGAATGCCAAGGGGGTTAGGGATCGTCCTAGTGTGGTTCGTTTAAATTTTCGTGGCCATTAGGGTGGATAAACGGGCAAAATGACGCAAATAGGGTATTTTTAGGCCAATTCAATGGCTATTGCCCACGGTTTCTGGGCTGGTCCCGGGGTTCGGGCGTGCTGTGGGCCAAAAATTGACTGGGGCATGCCAAGGAGGTTGGGGATTGTCCCAGTATGGTTCGTTTTAATTTTTGTGGCCATTTAGGTGGACAAATGGGTAGAACAGCATGAACGGGGCATTTTAGGGCTAAATCAGTGTGCTATAGCCCATGGTTTTGGGGGTGGGCATGGGGTCCGAGCATGCTATGGGCCAAAAATTGATCGGGATATGCCAGTGAGGTTGGGGATAGTCCCAATGGGGTCCATTTAAATTTTTGTGGCCATTTGGGTGGACAAACGGGTGAAATGGTGAAAATGGAGCATTTTTGGGCCAAATTGGTATGCTATAACCCACGTTTTTGGGGGGTGGGCCAGGGGTCAGGGCGTGTTGTGGATCGAAAATCGACCGGGGTATTCTAGGGAGGTTGGGAATTATCCCAGTGTGGTCAGTTTCAATTTTCGTGGCCAATTGGGTGGACAAACAGGCGAAACGATGCGAATGGGGTGTTTTTGGGCCAAATCGGTGTGCTATAGACCAGGGTATTGGGGTACGCCTAAGATCCGGGCGTGCTGTAGGCCAAAAATTGATCGAAGCATGTCAGGGAGGTTGGATATCGTCCCAGTATCATTCGTTTAAATTTTTGTTGCCATTTGGAAGTTCAAATTGGCGAAACAACGTGAACAGGGCATTTTTGGGCCAAATCGATGTGCTATTGCCCACGATTTTTGGGGTGGGCCCGGGGTTCGGGTGCGCTGTGGGCCAAAAATCGATTGAGGTATGCAAAGAGGTTGGGGATCATCCTAGTGTAGTCCGTTTAAATTTTCATGACTATTTGGGTGGACAAACAGGCAAAACGGCGTAAACAAGGAATTTTTAGGCCAAATCGGTGTGCTATAGCCCACGGTTTCAGGGGTGGGCCCAGGTTCCGGGTGTGCTGTGTGCCAAAAATTTATCGGGGCATGCTAGGAAGGTTGGGGATCATCCCAGTGTGGTCCGTTTAAATTTTAGTGGCCATTTGAGTGGACAAACGGGCGAAACAGCCCACTATTTTGTGGGTGGGCTCGGGGTTCAAGTGTGCTGTGGGCCAAAATTAATCGGGGCATGCCAGGGAGGTTGGGATCGTCCCAATGTGGTCCGTTTAAATTTTCTACGCCATTTGGGTGGACAAACGGGCAAAACGACGTGAACGGGGCATTTTCGAGCCAAATCGATGAGCTATAACCCACGGTTTTAGGGTCGCGATAGGGGTCCGGCGTGTTATGGCCGAAAATCGACCGGGGCGTGTTAGGGAGTAGGGTATTGTTCAAGTGTGGTCCGTTTAAATTTTTGTGGCCATTTGGGTGGACAAACGGGCAAAACGACATGAACGGTGCATTTTTGACATAAATTGATGTGCTATAGCCCATGGTTTTGGTGGTGGGCTCGGGGTCCGGGCGTGCTGTGGGCTGAAAATCTATCGGGGCATTCCAGTGAGGTTGGGGATCATCCCAGTGTGGTTCGTTTATATTTTCGCGGCCATTTAAGTAGACAAACGGGCAAAACGGCGTAAACTGGGCATTTTCGAGCTAAATTGGTGTGCTATAGACCACGGTTTCAGGGGTGGGCTATGGGGTCTGAGCGTGCTGTGGGTCATAAATTGACCGGGGCATGCTAGGGAGGTTGAGGATCGTCCCAGTGTGGTCTGTTTAAATTTTTGTGGCCATTTGGATGGATAAACGGCAAAACGATACGAACGGGGCATTTTTAGGCCAAATCGGTGTGCTATAGCTCTCGTTTTCTGGGGTGGGCCCAGGGTCTGAGCATGATGTGGGCTGAAAATTGATTGGGGCATGCCAAGGAGGTTGGGGATCATCTCAGTGTGGTTCATTTAAAATTTTGTGGCCATTTGGGTGAACAAAATAGCAAAATAGCACGAATGAGACATTTTCGACTGAAATCGGTGCGCTATAGACCATGGTTTTAGGGGTGGACCCAGGGTATGAGCATGTTGTGGGACAAAAATTGATTGGGACATACCAGGGAGGTTAGGGTTTATCCCGGTGTGGTCCGTTTATATTTTCGTGGTTATTTGGGTGGACAAACAGCTGAAACGGCATGAACGGGGCATTTTAGGGCCTAATCTTTGTGATATAGCCTACGATTTTAGGGGTGGGCCAGGGGTCCTGGCGTACTGTGGGCAGAAAATTAACCGGGTCATGCCAGGGAGGTTGGGGATCATCTCAGTGTGGTTCATTTTGATTTTTGTGACCATTTGGGTAGATAAATGGGCGAAACGGTGTGAACGGGGCATTTTTAGGCCAAATTGTTGTACTATAGCCCATAATTTTGGGGGTGGGCCCGGGTCCGGGGGTGCTGTAGGCTGAAAATTACCCGGGGAGTGCTCGAGAAATTGGGGATCATCCCAGTATGATCCATTTAAATTTTCGTGACCATTTGGGTGGACAAATGGGCGAAACAGCACGAACGGGGCTTTTTTCAGTCAAATCGGTGTGCTATAGCCCGCGGTTTTGAGGGTGGGCCCGGGGTTCGGGCGTGCTGTAGGCCAAAAATTGACGAGGTATGCCAGGGAGGTTTGGGATTATTCTAGTGTGGTCCGTTTAAATTTTTGATGCCATTTGGCTGAACTAACGGACGAAATGGCACATACGGGGCATATTTTTGGGCTAAATTGGTGTGCTATAGCCTACGGTTTAGGGGTGGGCCCGGGGTGTGCTGTGGGCCAAAAATCCACTGGGACGTACAGGGAGGTTGAGGATCGTCCCAGTGTGGTTCTTTTTAATATTCGTGGCTATTTAGGTGGGCAAACGGGTGAAATGGCACAAATGGGGTGTTTTCAGGCCAAATCTGTATGCTATTGCCCATGGTCTCGGGGGTGGGCTTGGGGTCTGGGCGTGCTATGGGCTAAAAATTGATCGAGGCATGCTAGGGAGCTTGGAGATATCCCAGTGTGGTCCGTTTAAATTTTCGTGGCTATTTTGGTGGATAAACGGGCGAAACGACGCGAATGGTGCATTTTTAGACCAAATCATTGTGTTATAGCCTACGGTTTTGGGGGTGGATCATGGGTTCGGGCGTGTTGTGGGCCGAAAATCAACTGGGGCATGCCAGGGAGGTTGGGAATCATCCCAGTATGGTCCGTTTAAATATTAGTGGCCATTTGGGTGGACAAACGAGCAAAATGGAGCAAACATGGCATTTTCAAGCCAAATCAGGGTGCTATAGCCCACGGTTTTGGGGGTGGGACCAGGGTCCGGGCGTACTGTGGGCCAAAAATCAATCGGGGCAAGCCAGTGAGGTTGGGGATCATTCTAGTGTGGTCCGTTTTAATTTTCATGGCCATTTGGGTGGACAAAGGGGCGAAACGGTGCGAACTAGGCACTTTTGAGCCAAATTGGTGTGCTATAGCCCACGATTTTGGGGGTGGGCTCGGGGTTCGAGTGTGCTGTGGGCCAAAAATTGATTGGGGAATGCCAGGGAGGTTGGGCATCATCCCAGCATTATCCATTTAAATTTTGGTGGCCATTTTGGTGAACAAAATTTTTGGGCTAAATCGGTGTGCTATAGCCCATGGTTTCAGGGTAGGGCCCACAATCTGGGCGTGGTATTGGCAAAAAATCAATCGGGGCGTGATAGGGAGGTTGGGGATCGTCCCAGTGTGGTTTGTTTTAATATTTGTGGCCATTTGGGAGGATAAACAGGAAAAATAGCATGAACAGGAAATTTTCAAGCCAAATCGGTGTGCTATAGCCCACGATTTTATGGGTGGGCTCGGGGTTGGGCGTGCTGTGGGCTAAAAATTAATCGGGACAAGGGAGGTTGGGATCGTCCCAGTGTGATCCAATTAAATTTTTGTGGCCATTTGGGTAGACAAATGGGTAAAACAGCATGAACGGGGCATTTTTAGGCCAAATCAGTGTGCTATAGCCCACATTTTCGAGGGTGGTCCCGGGGTCCAGGCGTGTTGTGGGTCAAAAATTGATTGAGCCATGTCAGGGAGGTTGGGGATCATCCCAGTGTGGTCCATTTAAATTTTTGTGGCCATTTGAGTGGATAAATGGGCGAAACAGTGCGAACGGGGTATTTTCGAGCCAAATCGATGTTCTATAGCCCAAGATTTCAGGAGTGGGCCTGGGATCCAAGCGTGCTGTGGGAAAAACTTGACCTGGGCGTTCCAGGGAGGTTGGGGATCGTCCCAATATTGTCCGTTTAAATTTTCATGGCCATTTGGGTGGACAAATGGGCAAAACGGCACAAACGGGGCTTTTTCGGGCCAAATCAATGTGCTACAGCCCACGATTTTGGGGGTGCACCCAAGATCCGAGCGAGATGTGGGCCGAAAATCAATTAGAGCATGTCAGGGAGGTTGGGGATCATCCCAATATGGTTTGTTTAAATTTTTGTGGCCATTTGGAAGTTCAAACTAGCAAAACAACGCGAACAGGGCATTTTCGGGCTAAATAGGTGTGCTATTGTCCACGATTTTTGGGGTGGGCTCGGGGTTCAGGCATTCTGTAGGCCAAAAATCAACCGAGGCATGCCAAAGAGGTTGGGGATCATCCCAGTATAGTCTTTTTAAATTTTTATGGCTATTTTGGTAGACGAACGAGCGAAACGGCTTCAACGGGGCATTTTCAGGCTAAATCGGTGTGTTATAGCCCACAGTATCGGGGGTGGGCTCGGGGTCTGGGTATGCTGTGTGCCAAAAATTTATCCAAGTTTGCTAGGGAGGTTGGAGATCATTCCAGTGTGATCCGTTTAAATTTTCATGGCTATTTGAGTGGACAAACGGGTAAAACGGCGTGTACGGGGCATTTTCGAGCCAAATTGGTGTGCCATAGCCCACGATTTTGGGGGTGGGCTCGGAGTTCGAGCGTGCTGTGGGCCAAAATTGACCGGGGCATGCTAGGGAGGTTGGGAATCATTCCAATGTGATCTGTTTAAATTTTCAAGGCCATTTGGGTGGACAAACAGGAGAAACGGCGCAAACAGTGCATTTTCGAGGTAAATCAGTGTGTTATAGCCCACAGTTTTGGTGGTGGGCCCTGGGTCAGGGCGTGCTGTAGGCCAAAAATTGATCGGGGCATTCCAGTGAGGTTGGGGATCGTCCTAGTGGTTCTTTTAAATTTTCGTGGCCATTTGAGTGGACAAACGGGCGAAACGGCGCAAACGGGGAATTTTTAGGCTAAATCGGTGTGCTATAGACCACGGTTTCAGGGGTGCGTCCGGGGTCCAGGCGTGCTGTGGGCGAAAAATTGATCGGGGCGTGCCAGGGAGTTTGGGGATCATCCCAGTATGGTCCATTTAAATTTTCGTGGCCATTTGGGTGGACAAACGACAAACAACATGAACGGGGAATTTTTGGGCCAAATCGATGTACTATAGCAATCAGTTTTGGGGATGGGCCCAAGGTCCGAGCGTGCTGCAGGCTGAAAATCAACCAGGGCGTGTCAGGGGGGTTGAGGAACGTCTTAGTGTGGTTCATTTAAATTTTCATGGCCATTTGGGTAGAATAGCGAAGTAGCATGAACAAGGCATTTTCAGCCAAAATCTATGCATTATAGACCACGATTTTGGGGGTGGGATCAGGGTCCGAGCATACTGTGGGCCAAAAATCAATCGGGGCATGCCAGGGAGGTTAGGGATCATCTCGATATGGTTCGTTTAATTTTACGTGGCTATTTAGGTGGACAAACGGTCGAAATGGCACGAACGGTGTATTTTTTAGCTAAATCGGTGTGATATAGCCTGCGATTTTGGGGGTGGGTCCGGGGTCCTAGTGTGCTATGGGCAGAAAATCAACCAAGTCATGCCAGGGAGGTTGGGGATCATCACAGTGTGGTTCGTTTTGATTTTTGGGACCATTTGGGTGGATAAACGGGCGAAACGGCACAAACAGGATATTTTTGGGTCAAATCGGTGCTATAGCCTATGATTTTGGGGGTGGTCCCGAGGTCCGGGTGTGCTATTGGCCGAAAATCGACCAGTGTATGCCAGAGAGGTTGGGAATCATCCTAGTGTGGTCCGTTTAATTTTTTATGGCCATTAGGGCGCACAAACGGGCAAAACGGTACGAACGGGGCATTTTCGGGCCAAATCGTTGTGCTATAGCCCACGATTTTGGTGGTGGGCCTGGGGTCCAGGCGTGCGGCAGGTCAAAAATCACCCGGGGTGAGCCGGAGAGGTTGGAGATCCTCCCAGTATGATCCGATTAAATTTTCGTGTCCATTTGGGACAAACGGGTGAAACAGCACAAATGGGGCTTTTTTGGGCCAAATTAGTGTGCTATAGCACGTATTTTTTAGGGTGGGCCCGGGGTTCGACCGTGTTGTAGGCCAAAAACTGATCGGGGCATGCCAGGGAGGTTGCAGATCATCCTAGTGTGGTCCATTTAAATTTTTATGACAATTTCGCTGAACAAACAGGTAAAACGGCATGAGCGGGGCATTTTCGGGCTAAATTGGTGTGCTATAGCCTACGATTTTAGGGGTGGGCCTAGGGTCCTGGTGTGCTGTGGACCAAAAATTGATCGAGGCATGCCAGGGAGGTTGAGGATAGTCCCAGTGTGGTTATTTTTAATATTTGTGGCCATTTGGGTGGACAAACGGGCAAAACGGCACGAACGGGGTGTTTTCGGACCGAATCGGTGTGCTATAGCCCACGGTCTTGGGGGTGGGCTTGGGGTCCGGGCTTGCTGTGGGCCAAAAATCGACCGGGGCATGCCAAGGAGGTTGGAGATCATCCCTGTATGGTCCTTATAAAATTTTGTGGCCATTTGAGTGGACAAACGGGCGAAACGGCGCAAACGTGGCATTTTTTTATCCAAATCGGGGTGCTATAACCCATGGTTTTGGGGGTGGGGACTAGGGTTCGGGCGTGCTGTGGGATAAAAATCAATTGGGGCATGCCAGTGAGGTTGGGAATCATCCTAGTGTGGTTCGTTTTAATTTACATGGCCATTTGGGTGGACAAACGGGTGAAACAGTGCAAACAGGGTATTTTTGAGCCAAATTGGTGTGCTATAGCCCACGGTTTTGGGGGTGGGCCTGGGGTTCGGGTGTGCTGTTGGCCAAAAATTGATCGGGGTATGCCAGTGAGGTTGGGGATTATCCCAGCATGGTCCATTTAAATTTTCATGGCCATTTGGGTGGACAAACAGGCCAAACAACGCGAACGGGGAATTTTTGGGCCAAATCGATGTGCGGAGTGGGCCCAGAATCCGGGTGTGCTATTGGCCGAAAATCATTTGGGGTATGCCAGGGAGGTTGGGATCATCCCAGTATGGTTCATTTTAAAATTCGTGGCCATTTAGGTGGACAAACAGGCGAAACAGCACGAACAAGACATTTTCGGGCCAAATCGGTGTGCTATAGCCCACGATTTTAAGGGTGGGCTCAGGGTCGGGCGTTCTATGGGCCAAAATTTGACTGGGGCATGCAAGGGAGGTTGGGGATTATCCCAGTGTGATCCGTTTAAATTTTTGTGGCTATTTGTGTAGACAAACGGGTGAAACGACATGAACGGGGTATTTTTGGGCCAAATCAGTGTGCTATAGCCCACGATTTCAGGGATGGGCTCGGGGTACGGGTGTGTTGTGGGCCAAAAATCAATCATGGCGTGCCAAAGAGGTTGGGGATCATTCCAGTGTGGCCCGTTTAAATTTTTGTGGCCATTTGAGTGGACAAACAGGTGAAACAGGCGAACAGGGCATTTTCGGGCCAAATCGGTGTGCTATATCCTAAGATTTCAGGGGTGGGCTTGGGGTCCGGGCGTGCTGTGGGCAAAACTTGATCGGGGAGTGCCAGGGAGGTTGGGGATCATCCTAATATGGTCCGTTTAAATTTTCATGGCCATTTGGGTGGACAAATGGGCGAAACAGCGTGAATGGGAAATTTTTGAGCCAAATCAATGTGCTATATAGCCCATAATTTTGGGTGTGGGCCCAAGGTCCGGGCGTGTTGTGGGCTGAAAATCGATCGGGGCGTGCCAGGGAGGTTTGGGATCGTCCTAGTATGATTCGTTTAAATTTTCATGTCCATTTGGATGGACAAACTGGCGAAACAGCACGAACGGGGCATTTTTGGGCCAAATCGGTATGCTATAGCCCACGGTCTCGATGGTGGGCCCGGGGTCCAGGTGTGTTGTAGGTCAAAAATCGATCGGGGCATTCCAGTAAAGTTGGGAACCGTTCCAGTGTGGTTCGTTTAAATTTTCATGGCTATTTGAGTGGACAAATAGGTGAAACGGTGCGAATGAGGCATTTTCTGGCCAAATCGATGTGCTATAGCCTACGATTTCTGGGGTGGGCCTGGGGTACGGGCATGCTATGGGCCAAAAATTGACCTGGGCATGCCAGAGAGGTTGGGGATCATCTCAGTGTGGTCTGTTTAAATTTTTGTGGCCATTGGATGGACAAACAGGCAAAACGACACGAACGGGTCATTTTCAAGCCAAATCAGTGTGCTATAGCGCACGATTTTGGGGGTGGACCCAGGGTCTGAGGGTGTTGTGGGATGTAAATCGATCGGGGCAAAAATCTACCGAGGAATGCCAGGGAGGTTGAGGATCGTCCCAGTATGGTCCTTTTAAATTTTAGTGGCTATTTGAGTGGACAAACGGGCCAAACGGCGCTAATGAGGCATTTTTGAACCAAATCGGTGTGTTATAGCCCATGATTTTAGGGGTGGGCCACAGGTTCGGGCGTGATGTGGGTCGAAAATCAATCGGAGCATGCCAGGGAGGTCGGGGATCATCCTAGTGTGGTCCATTTAAATTTTTGTGGCCATTTGGGTGGACAAACAGGCGAAACAGAGCAAACGGGACATTTTTGGACCAAATTGGTGTGCTATAGCCCACGATTTTAGGGGTGAGCCCGGGGTTCGGGTGTTCTATGGGCCGAAAATCGATTGGGGTGAGCCAAGGAGGTTGGGGATCATCCTAGTGTGTTCCATTTTAATTTTCATGGCCATTTGGGTGGACAAACGGGCGAAACAGCACGAACAGGGCATTTTTGAGCCAAATTGGTGTGCTATAGCCTACGGTTTCGGAGGTGGTTCCAGGGTTCGAGTGTGCTTTGGGTCAAAAGTCTATCGGTGCATGCCAGGGAGGTTGGAGATCGTCCCCGTGTAGTCCGTTTAAATTTTTGTGGTCATTTGGGTGGACAAACGGGCCAAACGACGCGAACGGAGAATTTTCATGCCAAATCTATGTGATATAGCCCACGGTTTTAGGGGTGGGCTCGGGGTCTGAGCGTGTTGTAGGCCAAAAATTAATTGGGGCGTGCTAGGGAGGTTGGGGATCATCTCAGTGGGGTTCTTTTTAATATTCGTGGCCATTTGGGTGGACAAATAGGCAAAACAGCACGAACAGGGCATTTTCAGGCCAAATCAGTGTGCTACAGCCCATGATTTTGAGGGTGGGCTCAGGGTCCGGGCATGCTGTGCACTAAAAATCGATCGGGGTATGCCAGGGAGGTTGGGGATCGTCCCAGTGTGGTCCGTTTAAATTTTCACGGCCATTTGGGTAGATAAACGGTCAAAACGGCATGAACGGGGTATTTTTAGGACAAATCAGTGTGCTATAGCCCAAGGTTTCGGTGGTGAGCCTGCGCTCTGGGCGTGCTGTGGGCTGAAAATTGATCTGGGCATGCCAAGGATGTTGGGGATCATCCCGGTGTGGTCCGTTTAAATTTTTGTAGCCATTTAAATGGACAAATGGGTGAAACGGTACGAATAGGACATTTTCGAGCCAAACGGTGTGCTATAGCCTACGATTTTTGGGTGGGCCCGAGGACCGAGCGTGCTGTGGGCCAAAATTGATCGGGGCGTGCCAGGGAGGTTAGGGATCATCCCAATGTAGTCCGTTTAAATTTTTGTGGCCATTTGGGTGGACAAACGAGCGAAATGGCACGAATGGGGCATTTTCAGGCCAAATCGGTGTGCTATTGGCACAGTTTCGGTGGTGGGCTCGGGGTCCGAGTGAGCTGTGAGTTGAAAATCTACCAAGGTATGCTAGGGAGGTTGGGGATCATCTCAGTTTGATTCGTTTAAATTTTTTGTGGACATTTAGGTAGACAAAATAGCGAAATAGTTCAAACAAGGCATTTTCAAGCCAAATCGTGTAGGCCAAAAATCAACCAGGGCATGCCAGGGAGGTTAGGGATCGTCCCGTTGTGGTTTGTTTAAATTTTTGTGGCCATTTGGGTGGACAAACGGCTGAAACGGCATGAACGGGGCATTGTCGGGCCAAATCGAAGTTCTATAGCCCACGATTTTGGGGGTAGGCTTGGGGTCCTAGCGTGCTGTGGCCCAAAAATTGACCGAGGCTTGCTAGGGAGGTTGGGGATCATCCCAGTGTGGTTCGTTTTAATTTTCGTGGCCATTTGGGTGGATAAACGGGCGAAATGGCACGAACGGGGCATTTTTTAGCCAAATCGGTACGCTGTAGCCTACGGTTTCGGGGGTGGGCTCGGGGTCCGGGCATGCTGTGGGCTGAAAATCAACTGGGGTATGCCAGGGAGGTTGAGGATTTTCCTAGTGTGGTTTGTTTAAATTTTTGTGGCCATTAAGGTGGACAAACGGGCGAAACGATGCGAATAGGGCATTTTTGGGTCAAATCGGTGTGTTATAGCCTACGGTTTTGGGGGTGGGCTCGGGGTTCGGGCGTGTTGTGGGCTGAAAATCACCTGGGGCATGCTAGGGAGGTTAGGGATCATCCCTGTATGGTCCTTTTAAATTTTCGTGGCCATTGGGTGGACAAACGGGAGAAACATCACAAACAGGGCATTTTGGGGCTAAATCAATGTGCTATAGCTCGCGGTTTTGAGGGTGGGCTCAGGGTTTGGGTGTGCTGTAGGCCAAAAATTGACCGGGGCATACCAGGGAGGTTGGGGATCATCCTAGTGTAGTCCGTTTAAATTTTTGTGGCCATTTGGGTGAACAAACGGGTGAAACGATGCGAACGGGGCATTTTTGGGTCAAATCGGTATGCTATAGCCCACAATTTAAGGGTGGGCTCGGGGTCCGGGCATGCTGTGGGCTGAAAATCGACTGACGCGTGCCAGGGAAATTGGGTATCGTCCCAATGTGGTTTGTTTTACTATTCATGGCCATTTGGATGGACAAATAGGTGAAATGGAACGAACGGGACATTTTCGAGCCAAATCGGTGTGCTATAACCCACGATTTTGGGGTTCGGGCGTGCTATGGGCCGAAAATTGATCGGTGCATGCCAGGGAGGTTGGAGATCGTCCCAGTATGGTCCGTTTAAATTTTCGTGGCCATTTGGGCAAACAAACGGGTGAAACGGCGAGAACGGGGAATTTTCAGACCAAATCGGTATGCTATAGCCCCCGATTTTAAGGGTGGACCCTGGGTCCGGGCGTGCTGTGGGCCAAAAATCGATCGGAGCGTGCCAGGGAGGTTGGGGATCATCCCAATATGGTTGGTTTATATTTTTGTGGCCATTTGTGTAGACAAACGAGCAAAACGGCGCGAACGGGGCATTTTTGGGCCAAATTGATGTTCTATAGCTCACGATTTTGGGGGTGGGTTCGGGGTCCGGGCATACTGTGGGCCAAAATTTGACTGAGGCATACCTCGGAGGTTTGGATCATCCTAGTGTGGTCCATTTTAATTTTCATGCCCATTTGGGTGGACAAACGGGCGAAACATCTCAAACGGAACATTTTCGAGCTAAATCGGTGTGATATAGCCCACGGTTTTGGGGGTAGGTCCAGAGTTCGGGTGTGCTGTGGGCTGAAAATCGACCGAGGCATGCCAGGGAGGTTGGGGATCGTCCCAGCTTGGTCCGTTTAAATTTTTGTGGTCATTTGGGTGAATAAATGGGCAAAACAATATGAACAGGACATTTTTGGGTCAAATCGATGTGCTATAGCCCATAGTTTTGGGGGTGGGCCCGGGGTCCGGGCGTGCTGTGGGCCAAAAATCAACCGGTGCATGCCAGGGAGGTTGGGGATCGTCTCATTGTAGTTTGTTGTAATATTCGTGGCCATTTGGGTAGACAAACGGGAGAAACGGTATGAACGGGGCTTTTCGAGCAAAATCGGTGTGCTATAACCCACGGTTTTGGGGGTGGGCTTGGGGTACGGGCGTGCTGTGGGCCGAAAATCAACCTAGGCATGATAGGGAGGTTGGGGATCATTCCAGTGTGGTCCATTTAAATTTTTGTGGCCATTTGGGTGGACAAATGGGTGAAACGATGCGAATGGAGCATTTTCGTATGCTATAGCCAACGGTTTCGGGGGTGGGCCCCGGGTTCGATGTGCTGTGAGCCAAAAATCGATCGCGGCGTGCCATGAATGTTGGGGATCATCCCATCCAAAAGTTCTGGGGTATTGTAGGGACCATTATTGTTAACTTCTGCAAGGAAGTCTTCACCTCTTAAGCCATGCCTCCAGGTAATAATGCCACCCTGATCTGTCTCATTCCCAAATGCAATAATGCAGAGTCTTAAAAGCTTTAGATCCATAGGACTCTGTAACACCTCTTATAAGCTTATCACAAAGATCATTGTCAATAGAGTGAAACCTTACCTACCATCCATTATTGGACCCACCTAAGCCAGCTTGTTAGCTAATAGAAAGGCTGCTGACCCATCATTCAGGAATACATCACCCACTTTAATAAAATAAGGGGTATAAGTGCCAACATGATCCTCAAAATTGATCTTGAAAAAGCCTTTGACAAGCTGGAATGGTCCTTCATTAAAGACACTCTTCTTTTCTTTGGCTTCCCAGAAAATCTCATTAGGCTCATTATGTCTTATGTCACCACGTCCACTATCTCTGTCCTTGTTAATGGATGCAGGACTGATACTTTCAACCCTACCAGGGTGATTAGGCAGGGAGACCCTATGTCCCTCTACCTTTTCATCCTCTGTACGGAAAGACTCTCCAAATGAATGAGGTGAAGGCTAAACACTGGCACCTCATAAGCATTAGTACTGGAGGCCCTAAGCTACCCATATCTTCTTTGCTGATGACCTAACCCTTCAAGTCTTCAGCCTCCTCTCTGGTCAGACTATCAATAAAGCTAAATCTAAGGTGATATTCTCTAGTAATTGCAGCCCTGAGAATGAAACACTATGCTCTAACATTCTCCAAATCAGGCCCAGCCATGTCTTTGGCAGATACCTTGGCTACCCTATTTTCCATAGAAAGCCTAAGAACAGTGACTTCCAGTTCATCCTAGACAATATGAAAACCAGATTAGCCAGCTGAAAAACAAAGTTTCTGAATATGGCTGGTAGGACTGTGCTGACCAAATCCACCCTTAGCAGCATCCCCACCCACATCATTAAATACATCAAGCTTCCCAACAAAGTTCATGAACACATCAATAAAATTCAAAGGGACTTTGTCTAGGGTAGCTGTGCTGAGAAAAGAAAATTACACCTTCTTAGCTGGGACACACTCACCACTCCTAAGGCCAAAGGAGGGCCAGGACTCCATAAGAGTGAAACCAGGAACAGAGTCCTCCATGCTAGCCTTGCCTGGAGACTGCATACCAAACCTTGCCCGTGGGGGGGAGTGCTTACTCATAAGCACTAAAATAGTAGGTCTACTCTAACTAGAACTTGGAAGAATGTCATGGGAGGATGGAGGGATTGTTCCAAATGTATAACTTGGTGTGTCAATAAAGGAAAAAAAGTCAATTTTTTCCTTGATAAATGGATTCCCCACCTAGGCAGTATAAAGAGTACCATCCATGGCCCCCTTAGTACTTCTGACCTGAATCTTACTGAGCACAATCTCTACAACAATGGCAGTTGGGACCTTAACCCTCTCTCCATGGAACTTCCCCAACACCTAAAAGAGATTATCCTTAGCACTTCCATACCTTACAACTCCACTGAGGAAGATATACCCACCCGGGGGCTCACTAGTGATGGCCATTTTAGTACTGGAAGCATGTATAACCTGCTTAGAAACCAGGAGAACATGCACCACACTACTAGAGACTTCACTCTACTATGGAAGGCCAACACCCCAATAAGATTAAAACTTTCCTTCGGCTTTTTCTCCATGATAGACTTCCTACCAATGCTTATCTAAGCCACATAGGCCTTCCCATGTCACCCTTCTGCAATCAATGTCAGAACCAACAAGTAGAAATAATAGATCACATCTTTTTCAAATGTCCCAATGCCCTCTTTTTCTGGGATAAGCTTATTCACTCTTCCATTTTTAAACCCAACAGTTTACCCACTACCTTCTGTGCTGCTGACTGGGAGAAAGAGTGGCAGATGTTGAAAGGTAAAGACTTCAACAAATGGCTCAACTGGGGGACTCTTCTTCCTTACTGCCTTTGGACCATTTGGCTGGGACGAAATGACAATAATTTCAACAATAGGAACACTCCCATCTCCCCTGACCAGGCGGTTGCACTAGCTACTGTATACAATTTGATAGCATGTGCTGAAAAGAACAACACCTCCACTACCTCCATGATCACTGTCAGCTGGAAACACCTCGCAAAGGGTAACCTAAAGCTAAACATAGATGGCTCAGCCATCGAAAACCCGGGCAAGGGGGGATTAAAGGAGCCTTTAGAAACCATGAGGGGAACTGGGTGTTAGGTTATTGCATGCACCTCCCCTTAACCACTCCCACAATGGCTGAAATGTTGGCCCTAAGATATGGCCTGACCATAGCTAAAGCCAATAATTTCCATCATATCAACATTGAAATTGATTCTACTATATTACTACATATGCTTGAAAAGGATCATCCATCCCACCATAACATTTTGACTGAGTGCAGACTACTAATGGAGGAAATGCATATAACAGTCCCGACAAAGATCTATAGGGAGCAAAATGCAGTGGCGGACGCGCTTGCGAAGGAGGGGAGCTAGGCTCATGGAGCTGGAACCAAAACACTACTGACAAATGCAACATTTTGTATCTGCTCATTTCCAAGCAGATAAGGAGGGCACATGTTTTAATCATAGGATTAAAAACTCATCTATTCTCCTGCTGGGATGTGGCCCCGAACAATATTTTTGTGGCCCCCCACAAATGCTAGGGGCACTAACTGTGTGCTACACTAATTTCTAATGAATATCTACTCTTTTTAACCAAAAAAAAAAAAAAATCATCATCATCCTGTGACTTCAATAAATATACTATAGTAGTACTAGAATTACATAAAATTGCGTCGTTTACTTTATTTTTTTTGTTTTCCATATGAAGTACGATATATTCATTGTCCCACAGTGAGAGTAAATCACTTTTACTTTTTAATCTATCCAAAGTGGGTGTCAAATACCGATGGGAAACCAAAGGAAGGAAAAAAAAAAAAGAAGCTTATTATTCTTAAGTCAACCATTTCACTTCCCAAATACCCAATTCCATGGAATTTTCATAATAAAATAATAATAATAGTACTAATAAAAAAATTATGATATGATGTACGTTTGTGGAAAATAGTAAGCACTATATATGGTATAGTATAAGATAGACGAAGAGAATATAGTACTCAAAATATGGGAGAGTTGAAGTATGAGCCTTTATTTGAGACCAAGAGGGCTAAGGGGAGGATAATATATAGGCTATTTGCAACTTCACTTTTTTGTGGGATTTTTCTGATATGGATTTATAGATTGTGTAATATACCAAAACCAGGTGAAAATGGTAGATATGGTTGGATTGGAATGCTTGGAGCCGAACTGTGGTTTGGTTTTTATTGGTTCCTCACTCAGTCTCTTCGTTGGAACAGAGTTTATCGTCAAGCATTTCGAGAGAGGCTATTGCAAAGGTATGTGACGATCTCATCTAAAAGTTTAATGTGTTAGGTTGAGTGGATGGCCTTTTGAAGTTGTTGTTGTTGTTGCGTTCTAGCGGACACACAAGTGTACGTGGTCACTCAACTAGTAACTTTAAAAGCCAAGTATTGATCCCACAGGGACTTGTGCTCAGCAACGATCTAATTCTAGTATTACTACGAAGATTAAACAATGCGATAATATAAACTGCTTGAACAATAATGGAGAGAAATTCAGGGTTAAGGCACTACGAACAATCCTACTTAGCTATACTATCTCTCCGGTTTAGTTAATTACCTTGGTTGTTGATTGACGGGGTTGATAACATGACTATGATCTTCCGAGCCTCTAATCCTCTATTAACTTAGCCCCACAACTACATCGTTGGGCGTGGATGCGAGAACTAAGTTAAACGCATTTATATTTCATCCCGTATATGGACCAACTAGGGCGAATTAGGTAAATTCCTATCCTAAACGAAAATCTTAACTTCAATACCTTGAACGTTTAAGATCCCAGTCTATTGTTCCACCTTCCGGGCTTAATAGAAATATAAGTTTATCCTAAGGGTCGCGAATCCATAACTAATAGAAAGGATTTATGAACTAATAATGAAAATAAACATAAACCAACTCAAATATAAGCTTCAGTAATCATGTTCTTGGCCTCAAACCTAGAAGAGGGTGTTTAGCTGCTCATGGTCTTACAATGAATCGCACTAATGAAATTCATTTATAAAAACAAAAAATAAACTAAAGAAAAGATTAAGAACCCTAAAAGAAGCCTCCTCAAGTGTATTTCAAGCCCCAAAAGTCGTCCAAGGTATTTAAAACAAGTTCCAAGTGTCCTATTTATAGTTAGACAATAGTTGGCCGTTTTGTGACCATGGGCGTGCCACGCCCTTATCGCAGAGGCTTACTGTTTTGTGCCATTTTGGTTTGTATCTAAGGGCGTGACACGCCCTTATCTTGGAGACTAGAGGGCGTGGCACACCCTTGTGCTCAAAATTTTCAGATTTCGTCCATGTTTGCTCCATCCATTAGGCTTGGAGTTCCTCACTTCGTGGTTGTCTTTCCACTTCAAATTCAGCTTGTGTAGTATCCCATCATTGGGTTTAACATCTCACAAGGCTTCCTATATCATTAAACACCACAAATTAGTGCTTTAACACAATAGAATCCAACAAGAACAACTAGAACAGCACATAGCTCAAGCTAGTAACACTAGTTTTCTCGTCTAAACTCTAAGTGATCGTTTTCATTCCAAACTTGTTTTGAACACACACTGAACATTATAAACATGTAGTTTAACACTTCGATGCTCAATCATATGAATATCAACTCATTACGCACATACGTAGATATTATAACATTTAGGTGCATAAATTCACGTAAGATCGGTTGTTGTTACTTGCGTTGAGATTTAATGAATCAATGATATTCCTATAGCCTATCCCAACTTGTTTAGGATCGAGGCGTAGTGGTAGTAGTAGTTTATTGAGCTGGGCACTTGTTTATAGTGATGAGACGAGTTGAGCTTTATTGAGTCAGTGATGATTCATGTAGCTGGACCCAGCTTGTTGAGGAGTAGTAGTTGTTGTTTATTGAGCTGACCAATTGTTTATAACGATGAGATGAGTTGAGCTTAAATGAACCAGTGATGATTCGTATAGCAGATCCCAACTTGTTTGGGACTGAGATAGTAATAGTAGTTGTTGTTTATTGAGCTAAGAACTCATTTATGACGCTGAGATGAATTGAGCTTTAATGAAGCAAAGATGATTCATATAGCTGATCCTAACGTGTTTGGGATGGAGGAGCAGTAGTAGTAGTTGTTTATTGAGTTGAGAACTCGTTTATGATGACAACGTAGTTTGAGCTTTATTAAGTCTTGAGTATTCATAAAGCCAATCCCGATTTGTTTGAGATTGAGGCGTAGTTGTTGTTGTTGTTTATTGAGATAAGACTTGTTTATGATGATATCATAATCGAGCTTAAAATGAAGTAGTGGAGATTCGTATAGTCGACCTCAACTCAATTTGGGATTGGGAGGTAGTTGTTGTTGTTTATTGAGCGGAATACTCGTTTGTTCATCTAATTATATTTTCAACTTGCCTCTCACATAAGGGCCTGATTGTTTTTGGGTCATCAAGCACGTAAAAAGTTTTTTTGATTAAGAGTAAAGATGGAATTTGAATTCAGAACCTATGTTGTTCGGGCTCTTCAAAAATGTCATCGGGTGCAAGTCGGATCCTTCAAAAGTAGTGCGTTTTTGGAGGATTCGACAGGGGTATGACGACATTTTTGGAGTCCAAACAACTTAGTTCAGAACCACACTGTCTGCTCTTATAACATGTTGTATTGTGTGATCTTCTCATTTAAAAGTTTAAACCGTCATATATAGAGCAGGACATAGTGGCGGAGCCAAGTTTTTTATTAAGGGGGTTCAAATGTGCACACCGAGCTAATCGAAGGGGGTTCAACATCCACTATATATATAAAAAAAAATAGTTTTTAACCATGTATAAATAGTATAATTTTCCGCGGAAGGACTGCGTATATGCTAGCTCCGCCCCTAGCAGAACACTCATTATCATTTAACTACATTATCAACTCGCTTCTCACATAGAGGCCTGATTCTTTCTCGGACAAGCACGTAAGAAAAATTTGAATGAAAGTGGAGGTGGAATTTGGACTCAAAACATTTGCCTGCTCTAGTGCCATGTTGAGTTGTGCCAAGTTGTAAGAGAGAACATAGTTTTGTTAACGTTACTATTTACTGTTGAATGAAAATAGGTATGAGAATGAGTTGCCGAGAGTAGATGTATTCGTGTGCACAGCTGATCCTTCAATAGAGCCACCAATTATGGTGATCAATACAGTTTTATCAGTCATGGCTTACAATTATCCACCGGAAAAGCTCAGTGTTTATCTCTCAGATGATGCCGGTTCTGAGCTTACCTTTTATACCTTACTTGAAGCTTCTCGCTTCGCAAAGCATTGGCTTCCTTATTGCAAAAAATTCAACGTTGAGCCGAGATCACCTGCTGCCTATTTTGCATCATTGCCTGCGCCAGATCAATCTGGTGCAGATTTTTCTGAAACAAAGGTACTCCCTCTGATCAATTTATAGTACATTAACTTCTTTTCAATCTATTTCAGAAAGAATGACACATTTATGTTCTTGGAAACTCTTCAAATTTGAACTAAATGGCTTGTCCCTGCTTACATACTCTTATAATCATAGAAATGTCATGACATGTTTAAGACCTTAAATTCTGAAGATGCTTTTGGTATGTGCAAAGAGTCCGTTTTGCTTTCTTCAACTTCGTGTCCAATCAAATACACTTGTTTCAGTATGTGCCTGTTCTTTAAAGATTTTTTTTTTTTTCTGTTTGATAAAATTTTTGATCCAAAACTGTTGACTTTCAAGCATAAATCTTACGACTAGCTAATAGTAGGTCAAATCTATAAAATGTTGAGGTATATATACGGTTTGATAGACAACGTCTTTTCTTAATGCTGCAGAGATTATACGAGGACATGGCAAACAAAATTGACGTTGTGTGCAAGGCTGGAAGAGTTTCAGATCAAGCAAAATTAGAATACAAAGGATTTTCCAAATGGAATTCATATTCATCCAAGAAAAACCATGCTGCTATCTTGCAGGTATAAAAAAGCAAGTTAGGCCAAGTACTTGTTTCTTATGTTAAGAGAGATTCAACAATTTATGTATTTACAAAACATATGTTTTCACCCTTTTTTGTATAGTGCAATTTTCCGATGAAGGGGATTCAGTCCGCTGCTTACTATCACATATGGGCAGAATAACTGTAACTTTACATATCTGATCTTATCTATATCTGCTTTTATTTGCGTACTAGATACTAATCGACAGCAGAGATGAAGGGGCAAAGGACTTTGACGGGGTAAAACTGCCAACTTTGGTATATGTGGCTCGGGAGAAGCGTCTTCAGCACTTCCATAATTTCAAAGCCGGGGCAATGAATGCATTGGTAAGTCATAGTACCAGTTTCTCATCACATAAGTGAGCAAGATGTTTTTATTACTTTATGAAATCTTTGTTAACATGTGATGACTTAAACATGCAGATCAGGGTGTCCTCAGAGATCAGCAACGGGCCAGTAATTCTGAATGTAGATTGTGATATGTACTCGAACAACTCAAACTCGATTCAAGATGCTCTTTGCTTCTTTATGGATGAAGAAAGAAGTCATGAAATTGCTTTCGTGCAATTTCCACAATCTTTCGAAAATACCACTAAAAATGCAGTTTATGGTTCTCGAAGAGTAATTGATGAGGTTAGTCCATCTCTAGGTTGAATTATCTCCTGAATCATTCAGTGTGGTGTTGATGAATATTCATTGCTAAAATGTTCCTACCATTACTTTTACGTCAACTTAAGGTGGAACTCCACGGTGCTGATGGTTACGGAGGTCCTTTGTATACTGGCAGTGGCTGCTTTCAAAGGAGAGACACCCTTTATGGTAGAGAGTTTAGCAAGGAAGCTAGGATTGATTTGAAGAGTTCATGTCCCGAGAAGAGGGAAGAAAACATGCACGAGTTGGAAGAAAGACTAGAAAGATTAGCAAGTTCCACGTATGAGCAAAACACTCAATGGGGAAATGAGGTATGTCTATCTGATTTTTCAAATTTTAGATGAGATGGTCACATAATTTAGTAACTGACTCGTTGTGATCTTAACTAACATGTCAGATTGGTTTGAAGTACGGGTGCTCAGTCGAAAATATATTGACTGGGCTGACAACCAAGTGTAAAGGTTGGAAATCCGTTTACTATCATCCTAAAAGGAAGGCCTTTTTAGGGGTTGCTGCAACTACTTTGGATCAACTATTAGTGCAGCATAAGAGATGGTCCGAGGGCGATTTAAATATTTTCTTTTCCAAGTATAGCCCTGTTTGGTATGGACTTGGAAAGCTCAATCCCGGCCTTGTGTTGGGATATCTCCATTACTGCTTCTGGTCTCCAAATTGCTTTGCAACTCTGTACTACTCTATCGTCCCTTCGCTTTATCTACTCAAAGGAATTTCCCTGTTTCCACAGGTACTTTCGCCCCTTAATCATCACATTTTCTTAGCAGTATCTTACTTTCGTTTTGACATAAGTCCCGTGTAGTACCTTACTGCATCAGTACCGGTTATGAGCCACATTCAGCTTTGAGTTTCTATCAAGTTTACTGTCCATTATGCTCGGATTCTCTAAAACACACTACTTTTGGACGACCTGACACTCACATGACAACATTTTTGTAGAGCCGGGGAAAACATCAAACCGGCACTCAAACTCGCTCCCCTTTTGCTCACAACTTGCAGGTCTCCAGCAAATGGTTCTTGCCATTTGCATACGTGATAATCGCAGAACTAACATATAGTTTCGCTGAATTCCTGTGGAGTGGCGGAACAGTTCTTGGATGGTGGAATGAACAAAGAATATGGCTTTACAAGAGAACAAGTTCCTACATATTTGCATTTCTTGATACAATGTTGAAGCTATTTGGTTCATCCAATACAACATTTATAGTCACTCCAAAAGTGACTGATGAAGATGTGTTGTTGAGATACAAACAAGAGACAATGGAATTTGGAAGTGCTTCACCTATGCTTACAATATTGTCAACATTGGCAATGCTCAATCTTTTCTGCCTTATGGGGTTGGTGAAGAAGTTGATAGTAACAAGAGAATTGGGATTGAAATATGTATTTGAAACAATGGCTTTGCAAATTTTGCTTTGTGGGATTCTTGTTTTTGTTAACTTGCCTTTGTATAATGCTCTTTTCTTTAGGAAAGATAAGGGGAAAATACCTAGTTCTACTGCTGTTCAGTCTCTTGTTTTTGCACTTTCTGTATGCACTTGTATTGCATATTTGTAATTGTTGAAGAGTCCCTTCGGTTAGTTAGTATGTTCACTTATGAACCCCTTAGTGAATATCCTGGCTTCGCCACTGGTACTATAAAGGTTGGATCTTTTTAAGAACAATGTGTAATTTCGTGATCATGAGACTAAGGGCCCGTTTGGCCATGGATATTTTTCCCCTTTTTCCGGAAAATGTTTTCGGAATTGGAAATTATGGTGTTTGGCCATGAAACTTTGAAAAACAATTTCGGAATAAATTCCAAAAATGGGAAACAACGTTGTTTTCCCTTCTTTCTACTTCCAATTTCAACTTCCATTATTATTACATATAACCCCAATCTTAAAATTTTTATATAAACCTCTCTTATTAACTAAATTCCGTAATTTAAAAAAAAAAAGATCAAATTCAATAAAATAATTAATTCAAGTGAAAATAATTAAGAATTTTCATCAACAAATTTAAGAATATATAAAATATATTTATATCTATCAATCATATTTATCAAAATATATTTTTCTCTATTTAATCGATTATGGTTAGATAAACTTATTTAGCTCGTGCTTGTGATATTTTTATTCAAATTTTAGAAGAATAACAATCATAATAATTAGTTTGTTGTTAATTATTTCATCAATTGAAGACATAAATTATTTTCTCAACATTTGGTTGTATGTTAATAGGGAAATTAGTAGTTGGGTGATTTTGATAATTTTTAAAAGTTGAAGGCATAAAATCATATTTAAAAAAGATTTTTCAAAAGTCTAAAAAAAAAATCAAAAAGACATGGCCAAATACAATTCTACCTCCAACTCAAACTTCATCTTCAACTACAATCCCAACTCCGAAAAAAATAATTTTCATGATCAAACGGTAAAAATATTTACACAATCAAGTTACCTGTAAGACAATTAAATTTGAACTCATAACGTTATGATTTGCATAGCGACATCTTGGTTGATCAGTGCATCTTCAATATTTACGAGATATCAATTCAATTTGCTTTAAAGGGTTGGTAAACTCAAACTTCTTTATTGGTTTACCGAAGGTAAATCTCAAAATTTAAAACAAAGTCTAATTGCTCAACCAAGATGGGCTGTGGTGCAGTGGATGAGACTGCTCTACCCTTAATCCGAAAGTTTAATTGCTCAACCAACATGGGTTGTGGTGCACTGGATGGGGCTGTTCCACCCTTAATCAGAGGTCAAGAGTTCAACCCTGAATAAGGAAAAAATTTCGTTGGGAGCGCTGACACCTTAATGGGTCCTGCAACGTGCGATTCGGATTAGTCGAAAATCTAATGCAGACACCGAACACCAGATGAGAAACCAAAAATTAAAAAAAAGTCTAATGTCTTCTATATTTTCAATTCACTTACATTTGGTGCTACAAAACTCATATTTTACAATATTAAAAGTTGAATCAATTACACCTTTTCACATAAATACAAGTCAAAATTGCGTACAACAGATCCATGAAGTCTGATCTTTTATCTCGCACATAATGAAAACGTAATGCATCAGAATAGCTTTTTCTATTCAATTATAACCAATAAAAAATCGAAAAAAATTAATTGATAACATGTTCAATCGAACGGGTGATTTTCTCCTCGACTACGAATCTCATACAACCCCAATAAATTAAAAATCCTCATTTCTAAAGTCAACTATTTGACTACCCAATTCCAACTAATTAAAGAATTTCCCCCCCCCCCCCCCCCCCCAAAAAAAAACTAATTATGGCTTTTGGGGTACGGTTAACCCAAATACAAAGTACAATTTTAGTTCATGTGAAAAAAAAATTTAAGACAAAAGCATAAGTCATATGTTGTACTTACGTTCCTTAACTCAGTCAAACTCTTTCACAATTTTTTCTCTCCAAATTCCAAAATTTTCTCCAAGAAAAGGTAAACCCTAGCTCTAAATATCCTCATTTTATCTTTATTTATTTATTTAAAAAAATAATAATTTAATTATTTTTTGTGAAATTAAATTTGTGGATTAATTGCAGATGAGAATTGGGTCATTGAAAGTTTGGATCTTGGTAACAATATTGGTGGTGGCATGGAGGTGTGGAGGGGTATATGGGATAAGATTTGTGATAGATAGAGAAGAATGCTTTTCACATAAAGTTCAAATGGGAGAAACAGTTCATTTATCATTTGTTGTTATCAAATCAGAAGGTTCTTGGCATTATAGTCAAGAGGGTGTTGACCTTGTGGTAATTAAATTGCTTCTATCTATATCTGTTTTAGTGTGTGTGTGTGTGTGTTGATATGTTTGTTTGTTAGGTTGTTTTGTATATAGGTAAGTAAATTTTCAGTGTTTGTGGTTTTTTGATGATTGAAAATTGTAAAGATTTCGTCTTTCATTGAGATGAAAAGCTTTGTAGTGGTTATCAGATTAGTTTTATATCTTGTTGCTGTGATTCTATACTGTTAATTTGTTGTTTTGCTTGCAAAATTTTCATTAGAAGCTTGAGTCGTCCGAGAAATTGTAAAGATTTCGTCGTTATTGAGATGAAAGGCGTTGTAGTAGTTATCGGATAGTTATATATCTTGTTTCTGTGATTCTAAACAGTTAATTTGTTGTTTTGTTTGCAAATTTTTCATTAGAAACTTGAGTCGTCCGAGAAATTGTAAAGATTTCGTCGTTATTGAGATGAAAGGCGTTGTAGTAGTTATCGGATAGTTATATATCTTGTTTCTGTGATTCTAAACTGTTAATTTGTTGTTTTGTTTGCAAATTTGTCATTAGAAGCTTGAGTCGTCCGAGAAATTGTAAAGATTTCGTCTTTGTTGAGATGAAAGGCATTGTAGTAGTTATCGGATAGTTATATATCTTGTTTCTGTGATTCTAAGCTGTTAATTTGTTGTTTTGTTTGCAAATTTTTCATTAGAAGCTTGAGTTGTCCGAGGAATTGAAAAGATTTCGTCGTTATTGAGATGAAAGGCATTGTAGTAGCTATCGGATTAGTTATATATCTTGTTGCTGTGATCCTATACTATTAATTTGTTGTTTTGTTTGCAAATTTTTCAGTAGAAGCTTGAGTTGTTTGAGATTTTTTGTTTTGTTTTTTCAAATTTGTGTTGACTTTGATTTTGACCTTCATTAGGATGTTGAATTGACGAGTAACTAGCATTATCTTTTCATTACTTTTGCTTGTCTCTCTTCTTGTGTCTTTTGCAACTTTAATCCTTTTTTCAAGCATAAAATGGGACACGATAAATTGCAATTTGTTTTTGCGGGTGGTATGAGAAAAGGTTATCACTATTGTCCCTTCTTTTTCTGTTGTGAGTTGAGTGAGCAAATCCTAACTATGAGAATATAATTATAGGGGTCATATTCAAGAAAGTTTGAATCTTGGTTCCGTAAATTGATGATTCTTTTTGACGCGTAAGGATTACTTCAGTCAACTTTTCTTGTCGAGTGTTTGTCTTTACATTTTCTATAAACAAGATATTTCCGAGGGCTAATGGTGCATGATTTTAAACTCGGTGAAAAATTGACCCACCCCTCTACTGTCCGCCACTTAAATATTAGAGTTTATTGCAACGGGGTTGAATCCATGATGTGCGCCTAACAACACATCATGAATTGCAATCTTAGTATTAGACCAAAGCCTTGGGGACTTTAGTTTTTAACTTCTTCACTCCGGGTTTTTCATGCTATCTAGGATAAAAGCCTACATAGCCTTGTTTTACATTCTCGTCTAGTGGAAAAAGGTGTGTTTCATCTATCATCTGGTGTGTTATTCAATTGATGTCGTCGTGTTGGTGGAAATTAGGTGAAAGGACCTTCTGGGGAACAGATTCATGATTTTCGTGACAAAATAAGTGAGAAGACCGAGTTTGTGGCCCATCATGAAGGAGTTTATCGTTTCTGTTTCAGCAACAAGTCACCCTATCATGAAACCATAGACTTTGATCTACATTCTGCCCACTTTGCATACCATGATGAGCACGCAAAAGACGGTTAGCTTGCCACTTTGCTTCATCTGACTTTGTTATTTGGGGTCTCCTTACGAGAGACTTTACTTTTGATTATGATGCTGCAGAACATTTCAAACCACTGTTTGAGCACATTGGACAACTAGAGGAAGCTTTATACAACATTCAGTTTGAGCAGCATTGGCTCGAGGCCCAGACAGACCGGCAAGCTATAGGTACAAATAAAGCTTTTGCATATTTTTTACATGAATCTCCCACATTTCCGCAAATCAAGATGTTATCAATCACTTACGTCTTTCTAGTAGAAGCGGTTCTCTTTTCCTTTTATCGTAGGCTTCAATAAGATAATTCTCCTCTCCCCTTTTCCTCGCTTTTTCATATTATGTTAGTCTTTAGATCCAGTGAAATGATCATTATCATTTTAGTTTGGTTTTATCATCTAATGTTTAGCTTTTTGTTGATGAGGATGCGTACCTCTCCTTCATCTTATATTATATGAATGGTTATGACGATTAGCATACGACCACTTTAAGCTCAAAATACTGGTAATAGTAAAGAAGTGTGAGGTCGCTCTTTCATTTCACTGAGCTACCTCAGCTTTGCAAACGTTATGAATTAACGTAGATGTTATTTGCTTATATTGTTACATAAACCAGTTGGCCTTAAGCACTTCAGATGTTGTCTTCTTTGGATTAAGGATATCTGCAACTTAGCAGTTTGGGTATTTGCATGCATTGTCTCTATTCTGCTACGATTACAAGAAGAGATTATACCCATGTGTTTTATGTTTCTCTTGGCTTCTCTATGTTAAACTAACGATAAAAGTAGTATGCACAAATCTGCCAGATCGTGCTGAGTTTGTATGATGTCATCTCGATTTTATGCAGTGAATGAAACGATGAGCAAAAGAGCATTCTACAAAGCTTTGTTCGAGTCTTCTGCTCTGATCTGCGTTAGCGTCCTGCAAGTTTACCTCCTCAAGCATCTTTTCGAACGAAAACTGGGGCAGTCCAGAGTTTAGCTTTTGACAGAATCCTTGAACTTTTGATATATTTGCTTTCTGTATTCCTTGCAGAAGGGGCAGGTACTGTAAAAACTAGAAAGGACGGTTTTCGCCCTGAGATTTAAGTTATATTACAACTCCTTTAGTTGGATGGTGAAGGCTCAATAATGTTCAATAAAATTTTACAGTTCCTTTTAGAATTTTGTTTTGTTTGTCTCATTCTTCCCTTCAACAAGCTTGATCCTGAGTTTACATTTGCACTTCAGTCTCGTTATATTTCAGTTACTTCAATGACGGGTATGCTCGTCTGGGACTGACCCGCCCATGCGATGGAATAGAGTGTACGCAGACTTTGTTCCATGGGAGATGGGAGGTAAAAGAGGCTATTCCCGATAGACCATTGGCTTAAGGAAATTTGGCATTAAGCTATGCATTTGGACTGTAATTTGGCCTCATGAGCTCAAAACTCCAGTCGTGTCTATTTCAGCGAGCCTCTGTGCCCATATTTTTACTAAATAAATACGCAAAAAGGAATCTCTACAACGAAATGTTGGGTGATTTTAAAGCATTAAGAAAGCATTATCTACTGGCGAAAAATGATGAATCTCAAGAAATTAACAGAAATTTACGATTGAAAGGTTGCTTTACAAACCACAACAATATGTGAAAACAAGCAGACTACTTGTCTGCTAAATGTAAAAATAAAAAGATACAACATATATAGGTACATCCAACATTTTGTCTTTCACATTTTGTCCCCCAACAAGTATAACACAAGTTTTACAAGACAAAAGGGAACATGAGCAATGCCTCAGTCTCCAGCAGCACCAATCCAAAAGAAGTTTGCAGGGTTCATTATGAATATGCAGACTTATATTCAACTTTTACAGCGAACCTCGTCAAGATTCTGCATGAGGGCTCTGCATACAGCAAAACCATTTTTTCTGCAAAAAGGCATTCATATATAGAATATAGTAGTGAGATTTTAAGAAATAAGAATGCTTCAATGATTAATGAGAGAAGTAGCATCTATGAAAAGTATATTCAGATGGGTCACCGGACAAGTTTATCCGTCATTACATCAGAAAGCAGTCGCATAATTATAGTATGCACAGGGCCCCGAGCTCATAGAGTCATAATAGAAAAGACGAGAATCTAGCCTGAAGATTCCAAAACTTAAGTTTGACAATGGAGGACAGCTCTTCCTAACCTAAGCCACAATGGAGCTGGTCAACTACTCTTTACTCATAAAACAAAGTATGCGAAAGAAAACAAAATCCAGCTGGTGGTTAACGACTCTTACTCATTAAAAAAAGTATACGAGAGAAAACAAAATGCGGCTGGTCAACTACTTAGATAACCTGACAAGTATTTTCTTTTTCCTCATATCAAGTATGTAAAGGAAACACCATTCCAACAATGACATACTTAGTGTTGCTCTCAATTCCTTCAATATTAAGAAATAATAGCTGGCAACGACTAACTTCGACAATGAATTTTTTCAATGGAACTGAAAACTATGATCTCTAGGTTGTTAATTTTATGCCTGAACAACTCAACTATCACGTTGGGAACAACCCAGCCATCCTGAGTAAGAAAAGCTAGGTTCTTCTATCCAATGTTTAAAAGTAGAGGCATAGATTAGGGTCTGCCCTTGACCTTTTTTATATCATGAGAAGTACATTTAAAATTGTATAAATCCAAACTAGAAAATTTACAAAAGAAAATTAAGTATCGTTTCATAAAAGTTGTACTACATCTTCAAACTATGGAGCAAACAAATATTAATTATAAAAGTTATAGTTTAACATTTAGAAGGAAGAGCTAAGCTAATGTCTTAGTACGTACGAGATGAACAATCAAACTTGTAAAGTGTGAGCTTGGAGTTCTAGTGACATACAAGGCGGACAACCAATATGAATAGTATGCACGGGATGAAAGCTCCACATGTCAAAGCGTTAGCCCTATAAAACTTCTGCTCTTCATGGTTGCCCTTATGTGTTTAGAAGCCTACGTCACACCTAGAGAACCCCAGAGGAGTCCTGCTAAACAATTGCCTCAACACATTTTTTTCCTTCAGATAGATGGATAGAAGGGAAGTGTGATTAGCTAGCTTTGAGCTTACAAGATGAGTTCTGTGCAATTTCTTGACCTAAGAGATGAGTTGTTGACTCCATTTTACTGTTTACCACCTACGGGTATGTGAATACCCTACTACCAGTTTCGGAAAAAACTTACTGCCATGTGTTTCAAACTTTTGCTGATTAAGTTAATGCTCTGGATCTTCAAGTAATTAAGCTCAAGCTTTTGCATTGATCTAACAAATTATTGTTAAAAGATGATTATATTGTGTGATGGAAGTTTTATTTTGATAAACCTTCCACGTACGACTCACTAAATTACAACCAAAATATTCTGAACATATGAGGCAGCAGAAGACAGTTGAAAGAGGCTTAGTTGGTCCTGAATGGATATCTTAGGCCAATGTAAGTCCTTCTATTGTTTCGAGAGGGACATAGAATAAGATGGGATTTCACCTATCTGATAAATGAATTATCCTCTGAACGGAAAAAGAAAACTCTCTGTGAAAATGCAGATTCACGCAGCTAATGGCAGTTTAAATATGAGAAGAGCAAAAGACAGAAATTTGTTAACATTTAGACCAAAAAGGGTAGAGGGTATAAGTCACTGAATTTACTCAGCTAGAAAAAGAAGTTATTGAGATAACTTACGGTTTGAGGTTTTAAAGGTTCTTCTCCTTCCTTTCTATTACCATCAGCCTTTGTTGGTGACTCTGGCTTGCCACCAGTTTTTTTCTCATCCCTAGCCTTGTTGAAAATCACAGTAAATCCTTCTGCAGAAGCTGGGTCATTGACGTCCCATTCACCAAACTTCGGCAATGGTCGACCCTTCTCCTGCTGGAAGATAGATGTGAAAGCCAAACAGGAAAGTTAAATAATTGGACAAGAAGGAAAACACTCCTGAACAGTATAATTGCATTTAGTCAACTGAGTAATTTCATGAATGAATCATGAACAAAGACTGTAGCAGAGAAAGCAGCTAAAATTATCAACGTGCCACCGTAAATTTGTTAATACAAAGTGCAAGAATGCATATCTATGACTCCATCCCACAATCACCAAAGGACGCAAAGAGCAGGCCAAAATTCTCCAAATCTTTAATACTACAAAATGAATATTTGAAAGTTGATGCATTAGGAAGCATGCACAATGGGATTCCAGAAGGACAAATCTGAAATTCCGCTGGCCTTACCAAAAGCTCATAATGGTGCCCACTGCAAAAAGATGTGGACAAGGTCCGAACAACTTGAGAAAAAAAGAAAAAACACCTACTTGAAGTCTACTTCCAAATTTTCAGAAGTGCTTATGTTCAATTTTATGAGATCTTCCAACAACTGGCAAACTACAATATGCATCCACAAAATGTCAATTCTACACTAACATCTTCAGTGTAATCCCGCATCCCACAGGTGGGCTCTGGGGAGGCTAGAGTGTAGGCAGACCTCATCCCTACCTCGTGGAGGTAGACAGACCCTCGGCTCAAGTAATGCACATCAAAGGCAGTAGAAAAGGAAAAACAGAATCAAAGAGGACATAGTAAATCAAACAAAATGTCAATTCTGTATTTCTTAAATGAACTAGACTTCATATTAAAGCTGATTCCAGAATTCAAATTGTACCCCGATATTGCTGGCATGTTGCCCCTCAAAGGTTGTTAAACCAATATGATCTAAATCAATACCACTAAAAGGGCTTTGACATTTCAGGATGATCATATGCCCTAGTGATCATAACAAAACTATCAACACAACTTTTCTAAAACCATTCAACGTAACTCAACTGGAGATATACACCTTTCCATCAATTCATGCATGCACATAGCAGATCAAAGCATTAAAAGGAGGAAAGACTAGAAATTTATACATAGGCAAGGAGTAAAAAAACCGCACAAGACGCAACAATGCAACATTAACTTTAGGCTATTCAGAATTTTTTGATTGAAAAAAGCAAGCAACTAGTCTACTTAACAAATTCAAATACTGAACATAAACTGCAAAAAGTTATCACTACTGGTAGGAATGAGCCTATCTACTTAGTACAGCCAAAAAAAAAAACTAAACTTGAAATCCCTATATGGCCGTAGAGACGGTAAAATAAATTCCCATTTAGAAATATAGTTAGAAGCATACGTTTTAGATAACTAACTGAGCTAAGGTATATTTTGCAAAAAGTAGACTGTCCCTTGGGGAAAATGGGGGAATTGCAGTAATGGAGTTAAACAATCTTATAGCCATCACATCAAGAACTACCCTTGAATATAAAACACGTGAAAAAATAGTAAAAAGATCCTAAAAGTATTAGCAAAAAGGAACACAAACGGGGAATCTTAGCAGCTCAGTTGGTTGGTTGACTACTTGAACTCTCACCTTGTTGGTGAGAGTTCCATTCTTCACTTTCTAATCCACTCTCCCATTTCACCTTCCCCTATCCCCAACTTTAGGAAAATAATAATAAGGAACCCAATGAAGCTTTATCGAAAAAATATAGGACCTAATTAGCAATAAGAACCCAACTAGTAATCTTAGTAGCTCAATTGGTCGACCACCTAACACTCTCACCTTGCTGGTGAGGGTTCGATTCCCCACCTTGTAATCCCCTCCCCCATTTCCCCTACCCCAAAATTTTAAAATAGGAACCCTACGAAGCTTCATCAAAAAAATAAAGAACCTTTCAAAAGGGAAAGCAATTTTTCTTTTTCGCACAGTTCAAAAACAAAAACCCACTGAATTGCAGTGACCGGAGAGGGGGGAGCAGGAGGTCACCGGGACTCTAGCTCAGACTATTACATTCCAATTGTAGTCCATTGGCCCCTGATGTTTTCGAAAAGGGGGGTTGGGTGCATTTTAGCTCAGCTTAACCAACCAAAGTCATACCAAAAATGATAAGCAAAATTTAAGCAGCAGACGAGAATCAAAATTCAACGAAAAACCAAGCTTTATAAAGGACCTGCCTAGAAGTCAAGATTTTAGATCAAACTCAAGGAAAACACACAAACACAGTAAATTCAGCAAACATATAGCTATCAATGAAAACTCATCAATCACCCCCACCCCACAAATATACACCAAAAACTAATATACCTCAAGATTTTCGATCAAGCTCAAATTTTTTCATTCAAAAGTAAACTTCAGCAAAGATGAAGCCATCAATGAAAAATCATCAATCAAAAACCACCCCAAAATCTAATATACCACAATCAAGATTTCGATCAAAATCAATTTTTTTTATAACAAAAAAAAACTTTCTGAGAGTAAATTCAGCAAAGATTAAGCTATCAATGAAAACCATCAATTAAAAAAACAACCAATAAACCCCAAAAACTAACATGCCACAGTCGAGATTTTCCTTCAAAATCAATTATTTTTACAAGAAACACACACACAGAGTTGAGAGTAAATTCAGCAAAAATGAAGCTCTCAATGAAAAACCATTAAACAAACACACCTAGAAACACCGCCACCCCCCAATAAGCCTAACACACCACAGTCAAGATTTCGATCAAACACACACAAAAAGAAAAAAGAAAAAATCAGCAAAAATGAAGCTACCAATGAAAATCCATAAGAAAAAAAAACCAATAAACCAAAAAACAAATAAACATTTATTCATATAAGTACAGATGATCAGCTAAACACAATTAAAAGAAAAAAGGAACAGACAACAAGTGAAATCGAGTGAACAGAAACAATTAATGAAGAGGATTAAAGATTTAATCTTTACATACCGACATGAATCTCAATACAGAAAAAAAAAATTGATGATTTTCGTCACTGGAGCAGAGCAAAAGAGAAATGGAATTTGTGAGTGAGAGAGAAAACAGAAATGTATTGAAAATGTGTAGTCTACTTTTGGTATTAGGTGTATTTTGGGAAATCAAACATACATACATCCACAAATACATACATACATATATATATTGAAGTGCGTTGAAGTGACTGATAAAGTTCCTCTCATGTGACCAAAAGGTCACAGGTTCAAGCCTTGAAAAATAGCCTCTCGCAGAAATGCAAGATAAGACTGCGTACATACACTCTTGTGGTGGGGTCTTTCTCCGGACACCACGTATAGCGGTAGCTTTAGTGCATCATACTGCCCCTATATATATGTGTGTATATATGTGTGCACACGTATGTATTTGGTAGAGTGTATTAGAATAATACAAAATATGATGTGATAGTAATGCTTGTATTAGCTATGTTTGCATTAGTTATGATTGTATTTTTCTTATGTAGTGTTTGGTTTAATGTATTAAAAATAACGTGAATTAAATAATTTCTTAAAAAATATTTTTTTTTACAAAAATATCCTTCATATATATGTTAGAAAGGATGTGAATTTTTTCTTGAGGGATAATAACGTCTTTAATCATATTAATGCACGTATTGGATCCATTAATACCATGGATTTTGACGTATTAGTAATACATACCTTAATATGCAATAGAGTGTATAACTAATACAAACATTACTTAATACACTCTACCACTCTACCAAACGACCCCTTAGTGAGAATGCATTGATATATTATTATTGTTATTACAACAACAACAAATTCAGTATATTCCCACATAGTGGGGTCTGGGGAGGGTAGAATATACGCAGTCCATACCACTACCTCTAGGGAGGTAGAGAGAATGTTTCCGATAGACCCCCGGCTCAAGACAAAAGACATTAAACAGAAACATCAAAATTGTAGAACATGATACAAATAAAATTGGTACGACACTCGCAATTAAAGAAAAAAAAAAAAAGAAATACATAAGTAAATCAATAACTAAAGCCATAAATAAATAGATAAATACATAAATTTGTCAACAAACGATAGCAAGTCCACCTACTTACTGACTACTACTCGTCCACACCCTTAGCCCTCTACTCTAATGCTTTTCCTCCATAACTTTCTATCCAAGGTCATGTCCTCAGTCAGCTGTAACTGCTCCATGTCACGTTTAATCACTTTTCTCCAGTGTTTTTTCGATCTACCCCTACCCCGCTTGAAACCTTCCAAGGCCAACCTCTCACACCTACGAACTGGGACATCCGTGCCCCTCCTCATCACATGCCCAAACCATCTCAACCTCACTTCCCGAATTTTATCCTCCACCGACACCACTCCCACCTTCTCTCAAATAATTTCATTCCTAACCTTATCTGCCCTAGTGAATCTACACATCCAGCGTAACATTCTCATTTCCGCCACCTTCAACTTTTGGATATGAGAACTCTTAACCGGCCAACACTCTACTCTATACAACATAGCAGGTCGGACTGCAACTCTATAGAAGTTATCTTTCAGTTTAAGGGACACCTTCTTATCGCATAAAATTCTCAAAGCGAGCCTCTATTTCATCCAACTTGCCCAATGCGGTGAGATACATCCTCATCTATCTCTCCATTCCCCTGAATCGTAGACTCGAGATACTTAAAACTATCCTTCTTGTAAACCACCTGAGAATCCAACTTCACTACCACCTCCTCCTCATGCCTCGAGTCACTGAATTTGCACTCCAAGTACTCCGTCTTGTTCCTACTCAACCGAAAATCTTTAGACTCCAGGGTCTCTCTCCAAATCTCCAGCTTATCATTAACCCCTTGTCGCGATTCATCAATCAGAACTATATCATCCGCGAAAAGCATACACCAAGGCACCTCGCCTTATATATTCTGCGTCAGCACATCCATCACCAAAGCGAATAAAAACGGACTAAGAGTTGATCCCTGGTGCAACCCTGTCAAGACTGGGAAATGCTCAGAATCTCCTCCCACTGTCCTTATCCGAGTCTTCGCTCCCTCATACATGTCCTTAATCGCTCTGATATACGCCACCGGAACCCCCCTCGCCTCCAAGCAACTCCAAAGAACCTTCCTAGGGACCTTGTCATACGCCTTTTCCAGGTCTATAAACACCATGTGAAGATCCCTCTTCCTCTCTTTATACTACTCCACCAGTCTCCGCACAAGGTAAATTGCCTCCGTCGTGGAGCGACCAGGCATAAAATAAATTGGTTCTCCAAAATAGACACAATTTTCCTCAAACTCCGCTCCACCACCCTTTCCCAAATTTTCATCGTGTGACTCAACAACTTAATACCCCGATAGTTGTTGCAACTCTGAACGTCACCCTTGTTCTTATATAGAGGAATATATTATTATTGTTATTGAAACATATATATGTGAAAATGAGACCACATATATGTTTTTGGACTACAAAGAAAAGTAGACAACTTATATGCTTGCTAAGATCATATTCGAGTAATTAATAAAATTATTGTTATGGTTACGAGTTTAAGGCATATAAACAACTTTTGATACAAATACAAGCTAAAATTGCATACAATAAAATCTTATGGTACGGTCCTTTATGGAATTTTAAACATAGCGGGAGCTTTCTTTTGTTGCTCCTTCCAGATAATTTGATGTTTACATTAAATTAATTTAAGTTTAATAAATAAAACTAAAATATGTATATAAATTAACTATAATTTATTGATAATATCACAACATAACATATTCAGTTAATTTCACAAATGAAATTTAAGATGGTAAAGTGTACTTCGGATCATTCTATTTTATGTAGGTAAAAAGACTGTTTTTTATTGGATGAAAAAACACAACAAACACTTTCTTCGTTTCATATTACTTGGTCGCTCGAAAAAGTTTTAATCACACATGTATTTTACTAAATTGCTTTTATTAATAATATTTTGAAAAAATCTATGTTTGACTATTATTATTACATGAAATTGTTTAACAAAAACAATAAAATTCTTCTAATTTATTAAAATGAATAAATACAATAGAATACTATTATTTATTATAATATAGGAATCAAGTTAAATGTTTAGAAATAACAAGCAATAATTAGCATACATATCAAATGACAATAAATTCTTTTTGTGGACCATCCCATGTGGATTTGTAAACCAATTTGCACACAAACTCGACTCTAAGACTTAAGTAGACGTTGGGTCAATTTTGAGTATAAAACGTTAGACAAAGAATATTATGACTCCACATTTTCTTCTAACGTTTAGCAATGGAGAGTTGCGAGTTCTTGTCGCTGCATGAGTCATGAGTATTAGTTCGAGTTTAGAATTTCTTTGACACGATTATATCGTTGTTGCATGAGTCATGAGTGTTAGTTCACACTCGAAATTCTTCCGACGTGATTATCTTGATCTGAAATTGAATATGAAAGTTTGATGAGCATAGATGAGCAATACGAGTCTATTGGGAACACCGCTCTACCTCTAAGCCTAAGGTAGAGGCTAGGTCTCCAAATGAGCAATACGAGTCTGATACGGATCTAGATATGAAAAATAGAAATCTACCTAAAGAAACAAAAGATAATCGATGCAAGAAAGTAAAGATAGGTAAATTGACATAAGAAATTATAAGAACCAATGGGTGTATCAAACCCGAAGAACCTTAAACGAGTAGAATCGAACACCAATTTCTTACGTAGACCTCAAGGGAATCGAGTTCCCAAGCAACCCACGTTTCTAAACAAGATGTCAACACAAGCTAATCCAAGCTTGCAATTCACTCTCAAAGGAGCATTCATTCAAATATCATCAAAAGTTGCTATTGAAATGTCTAAGGCATCTATTTATAGTGTTTGCTTTTCTTGCATAAACTAGCCTATTACAAAAATAGCCTAAAGTGGCTATTTTGAAAATAACCCACATGGGCTCTTCAAAGCATGCTCCAAGCTCCAAGCAATTATTCTCACATGGAATTGTAGCCTTAGGAGCTTAAACGGGGTCCACCAAGTGCATCCTCGAGCTCCTTTCTTGACCATGACTTGAACCTCTTTGTATTGGCCTCGAATGATGTAATTAAAAGCTTTAAGGACCCTTTGGCTTGTATCAGAGTCTATTGAGAACAACCGTTCTACCTACCTCTAAGGTAGAGGCTTGATCTCCACACATTATAATTCATATCCTTCCTGGACCTACTTTGTGCAAACTATGTATGTTGTTATTGCTGTAAATGAACAATACACAGGACTATTAAAATTTGGTATCATTTTTTAATTGTAACCTTTTAATCATTAAAATCCTCCTTTTTTGCCTTTTATAAATTGCCACTCCCTCCGCTACTATGATGTAAATTAAGTGCACATCATGAGTTCAAACTTTGACAAAACTGATTAAGTGAAGAAAAGTAAAGAAATGAACTCATTAATCACCAAATTTCAAAACTTATGTTCGTGACCCTCGAAAATTTCTCAGTTATAGCCTCATAGTCATAATTATATGTTCCATGAAATCAGGATTAATCCGAGTATAATCCATTATAAGCAAAATGGATTAAGGAAACTAATCATGGTTTTTTTTTCTTAGTCCTATTGCACATTACTCAATTATTAGTCTTCATGTACTTGATCTTGTCGTGTTATGAAAGCCAAGATTTGACTTTTACATTAATTATAGTTTTATTTAATTAGCAGAACCAAAAAATAACTCATAATTTGATCAATTCTACTAATCATGAAGTAGCAGAATCAAAATTGTAGTCACCAGCCGCAGTGCTATAATTTCTCGTGGATAATATATTCGATTTCCTACTACTAAATAAATTCATAGTAACATTAGTTAACCAACAAATCATGTTTAAATTAATAATAATTGGGATTACTGTAGAGAGAAAAATCTATACAATCGATGATAAGGACATCAGAAATACGTAATACAGTTACATATATGAATTTTATGATGCCGGAAGAGTCAGATATCGTTATTAGAGGTCCTCGTTAGTATGAGTTAAAAAAAAAAGCCACTCAGCATTAAACTCTCGCTGTGTGAAATCCAAACGTCCAAAGCCTTATTTTGCATTCCCACAGGAGGCTATTTCCACAATTCAAATTGCTATCATCAGCAGCAACTTTGTTCTCCCCTTCCCCATATGGTAGGCTTCCTATTTATGACGTGACAAGTTAATGTCAAATCATAAGGTACTTCCAAGTTGCATTAGCTGATTAAGACGTGGTTGTGACATCTTACAACCCAAACCCCAACCAACAAGAAACAAAAAGTCTTAGGGGTGGGCGTTCGATCGGTTCGATCTGATTGTTTAATATCGATTCGGTTTATTAATTTTTGGATTTGCAAAAATAACAACCATAACCAAATCGAAATAAAATCAGTTTGGTTCGATTTCTACAAATTTGATTCTGTTATTTCGGATTTTTATTTCGGTTTGAAATATTAAAGTAGAGAGTCTATCTTTTTTCATAACTGAGCATTTAAAATTGATGATTTTTTTAAGAAAAATGATCTTTTTCAAATCTATTTTTCATTCTCAAATATAAATAACTATAAGTAACTCAATGAAATGAAATAATGTCATCAAGTTCTTTATGGTAACAAGCAATGTCATCGTTGGGACTAACATATGGAGTTTCTTGGGTGATGCAGTACTCGTTTCCATTCCAAATGTAAAATAAAGAAAATGCAATAAACTATCATGTTAAGCAGAAAATGCCATAAACTCATCTGAATGCTCCTCTTTAGACACAAATACGAAATACCAAATTCGCAGGTCGCCGATCGCAGTGTCGTTGTAAAGAAAGAGAGAGTAGATCGTTGATCTTTCGTCTATTTCGTCGAATCGACGGTGGTGTAAATCGAAAACGGCGTCTTGAATTTACTGTTTACTATTCGTGAGTATTGAGACTTGAGTGTGAATGGTAATATGTTTACTGTTTAGGGATTTAGGCGCCTTGGAGTTGGAGTTAGAGTTACTAAAATGTAAATATATATATATATATATTATAATATTATTTATATAATTTCGATTTAACCGATTCTTTTTTTGTAAGAAAACCAAAAACCAAACCGTTTAGCCGAAATTTAAAAATTGAAAACCGAAATCAATCCGAAAAAACGAAACCAAAATTAAATTTCGATTCAGTTTTTCAATTTTTTCGGTATTTATGCCCACCCTATATTAGAGTGAATGACATGATTAGTTTAGGAGAGGATGTCGAGATAGATGTACGGACAAACAAGAAAAGAAGAAAGTTTCCACACACCGCTACACAATCCACCCCCGACCCCACTTTTGGAATTTCACTGGGTATGTTGTTCCTGTTGTTGACATAATTAGTTTAGGGCTCTTATGGAAAGGTACAAGTAGTAGCTGTTGAGAGGAATTCTGATCAAATCCAAACGGAGAAAAAAATAATGCCGGGATAAAAAACCTAAAGGACGACCAAGTTCGCCGTTTCCAAAATAAATAACAGATCAAGTATAACATTATAAGCAGATTTAAGAGTTGATCTGATGCCAATTGTTAACCATAAGTAACTAATTAAATTCTAAAGCAAGAAAGAATTAGCACCTACCCCCATTACCCAAAATAAATGTCAACCTCCTACACCACTAAACCCCCTGCCAAAAAGAAACGACTTATCTACATGGGGATATATTAAGGCGGTCGGGGACTTGTCTTCAGAATCTGTTGCAATGAAGGAACAACAAAATAACTGAGTTCCTCGCCACTTGCAAGATGATCTCCACGCGTAATGCATAACTCACCACCTCAAGATACTAAACTGCCATGTACATGACTGAAGTAGTGTGGCAATTACTCCGTCATCCTTGAGGCAGGCTATCTATGGACTCAAATCTGTAAGCAATACACTCCAAATCAATGTTGTGCAGTTGATGTCGATCAGCCAATCTGCATGGGACAAAGAGATCAGCAAGCTGAAGGTCGTCTTCTTTTTCTTCGCGGAATTTGAGTTACTTGACCAGTAAATCAACTAAGCAGAAAATCCACGCATCTTAAAACTTGACAACTTGAATCATCTAGTTCATGTAAATGATGCAAGACCGACAATGGTTCATTAATTATATGTTCGATTAATACTTAAGTGGAGCAGCACAAGGACAGGATAGCTACATAAAAATGGTTCAGTAACTACAGGAGAAATGCAAAATAACATATATTTTCGTCAAACAACTTCCTTAACAATCAATGGAAACTTCTACAGCATTCCATAAATATAGAAGGCATGCTTACCATTGGACATCTAGGGGAAACTGCAGAGACACCAAAAAAGTGCAAATCATATGCCATCAAGTAGCAGGCTTTAAGCAATCAAACAAATAAACAGAACTAATGGTACTCCAAGAACCTTTCTAACAATCACATCTGAAGAAGGTGTAGGAAACAAATTTTGACAGATCAAAGAACAGAATTCTCATCACTAGAGAAAGCAGTGAACAAGTGAGTGGTGCCAGTTTCCAAATTAACCGTTCCGATGGTACCTTTCACAAGGAAAGACAAACCAAAAGCAGAACTGTGGAACAGCCATCCCAAGAGAGTCTTTAAGAGGAGAAAAATGAAAAGAGTAGGACATACATACATTTACATGGCAATCACAGGGCGATCAAATACAAGCAATTTTCAGAAAAGCTGCATACGGGAAGCTTGTCTCAACCAAAACCAAATCCTTCACTAGCCTCATGGATAGCCAAAAGCAAACGTTCTTGAAGCTGTTCCTTGGAAGTATACTCCGGAAGGTCAAGTTGGTTGAAGCTGGAAGAAAAAGACAAAAGTGACTGTAAGGACCACTATAGCTCGCAATAAACTACCACCCAGATGGCATCTACTTAATAAAATAATGAGTGAACTACTGATTGAGACTATAATAAGGCTGATATACAAGCACTGACCAGGTATGTGCAGATGGAAGCCTCTCAGGAGCTCCATAAGCCTTGTGAATCTGAAATTTCTGAGGGCCAGAAATCCCTTGCAATGCCTTGAAACCCTCCAAAGGAACCTAAGGCCAACAGCACCCACAATTAATCCCAAAGAAGAAATCGACAGACATTTGCAGGAAAGGTGCAAATGCACTCCGTAAAACATTTAAAAGGGCATACAGAACCCTGAACCACCAATCAAAGGGGAAAGGAAGAGTTTCTGTAGGTTTTTGCCACTTAGCAGATTCTATACGTGATGAGAAAACCTCTGCTGGTATTAAGGTAGCATCTACTAACCTTGGATGTACCGGTCACAAATTGCAGAAACCTTGCCATGTCTTCCTTGCTAAAACCTTTAACGACCTCCCAAAACCACTGAACAGCAGTAGATGCTGCTGTATATCCAGTATATTCAGTGTTGGCCTTCAGATCTTCCACTGCATACAGAATCATGATAAGAAGCTTCATAGGATATGGTGTATATACACAAAGCAAAGGTGGAGAAGCGTGTCCACTTACTATCAATTTCTGGAAGACCGCTTATCAAAAGTTCAAGCTCTTTATCATTGAAAATGGAGATAAGTTCACGCGGTACCAATTCATTGAAACCTTCAAGGAATGCATTTATTTGAGGGCGAATAGCGTTTGTCAGAATATGGTCAGCCACGAGATCAACATACTCGTGCTTTGTCTCTTCTGTGACCCGTATATTTCTTCCTCCAGGTTTAAGCTCATAATCAGTAACCTTTCTCATGCAAAATACAAAAAATTAGTTTAGATATCACCTCAGACAGAGTAATATCTGACTTGCTCATTTAACTTTCTTTGTTTTTTGTTTGGGGGGTTCAAAAAAATTTGTGCCTACTAACCTCTGTTTTCTCATAAAGAATGCGTTTTTCTTCATCTGCATCCTTGCTAAAAGTCAAATCTGGTATATCACTCACATCATTCTGGTACAGGAAACCACGAAACCATCAGAAGTTCCACGGATGACATTCTATAGACCAGTTAACAAAATACTGCATGTTAATAAAATTTCACCTCCAGCATCCACTTCAAGTTCTTATAGTAATCAGGATCAACAGCCTCTATATCATGATATGTGACCTTTACACCAAGGATATGTTTGTAGAATGACCGAGTAAAATAAACATCCAGCAACTGCCCATCAAATAGTGCTTTGGCAACCTATAAAGAGTATCTCGTGAAAGGCTTGAGATTAACATGTGAAATAAGGATAAAGTCATAGCTTGGACATATCTTTTATTTTGAAAAAAAAAAAAAAAAGAGAGTTCCAGAAGTCCTACCACGCGGCCTACAAATTTGAAGTATGAGAGATGTTCAGTTTGATAAACAGAGTTCGGGTTAGGCTGGAAAGTTGCATTATTCCCAACGGTCGTAAACAACAAAGCTCCTTTGTCAAATATGACCCTTGATAGCAATTGATACCATTCTCTTGTCAAACCACCAGCATCAATACCCTCCTCACCTTGAAAGTGCACATTTAACCGTCCTTTCAGGTCTTGATTGGGTTGCATACGCAACTGATTATAAGAATCCTCCAACACATACGCCCGCCGAACACTAATTCGCAGAGGACCAGAGAGGTGCTGTTCATGCTGCTGCCTTATTCTAGAGCGAAAATAAGCTCTTTTATTGTCAAAATCAATGAGTCGCGGGGCTTTCAGCATCACACAAAGTGATTTCTCCAGTAAGGCAGGGTTCTGCCGGACAAAAGCATTAAGCAAGCGCCGATGCTTTTCCGCGAATCTTACAAATGTTACAGCCCCATCTAATATTTTATGTGAATCCCCAATAGACTTGGAGGACAGCTTAACTGAAGTACCAGCTAATTCTTTCACTTCTCTAGCAGTTGCATTGATATGATCTTGCTGCATAATACAGATGTTTGCCTGAAGCTTCTCACACAGAACAAAGAAAGCCTCAATAAAAGGTAACAGTCGCTGAGTTCCAGGAGGCAATGGAGAAGATACAGATGAAGCACCAGCTTCATGTATATGCTCTCCGGTGTTGGTACTTGACATAACTGAAGCAGAAGCGCTCTGTGTGAGCTCTACCTCCATGGTCCCTATGCATTCACTCAGCTCTTCCCATAAAGGTTCAAGTGCAACATTTAACTTCCACATGATGTTATGCTCATCATGTTCCTCCTCCATAGATGTGTCCGTGTTGCCATCAGCACAAGCTGTACTTAGTGAACTAAGTGTTTGTAATACACGAAGGACTGCAGCTCCAGCCATAGATCCAGCACTCAATCCCAGCATGTGTGTATTCTTTAGCGTGATAAGCTCCTCCACAGCAGTTTTGCTCAGCCTTTGAGTCAACTCTGAAAGTTCTGAAATGAAAAACTTCCGATGGGGAGCAGCAACTGAGGCTAGCTTCTTCAACACCTCGCCGGCAAGCATGTAAACTTTGTCTGAGAGCCTAAAATATATACACTAGAGGTCAGATAGTAGCAACACAACATTTATGTTTCAGAAGGGAAAAAGAAAGATAAAACTAAAATGGAAAAATCAAGGAATGGGAAATGAAAAATCTCAAATCACGAACAGATGAAAACATAAATATTTAGGCAAATCATGGTACAGAATTTTAAATAGAAAAATAATACCCTTCATGACCAAGAAGACAGCAAAGATTGTGCAAATCAGAATGTGGCAGCTGCAAGAAGATGTCACGAATGTTTGGGCTTCCATTGGCATCAGATGCAGGGACTGCAGAACCAACGGCGCTATCATCTTGATGGGACTTCATCTCTGGCAATCCAGGATCTTTCCGTATATCACTCATAGTTTCATTGCCAACAGGATTATTAGAACCGTCTACTGTGTTATTATGAGAACCGTCTACTGGGTCATTATTAGGACGGTCTACTGTTTCTTCAGAATGAGACTGACACTCCATCTTGGAAGCTGCAGTGTAGACAACTACTTGAAGGAGGCCCATGACCTACACAGTTTATGCAAGGAAACAACAAATAAATCAGAGTTAACTATCTCCAAAGACCTAACATGTCAGTAGTATCAAAGCATTTCACCATAACCGACCTGTTCAAGATGTGCTATGCTGCGCAAAAAAAGTGGTTGGTTCAAAAGCTTGAGAAACAAAATCAATGGAATATCCCTCTTGTTAGAGCTTCCAAAAGGCACTACTGAGGAATCTCCTCCAACAATTTTCTCCTTGCCTTTGTCCCTCTTGGTTTCCAAACACTTCACATCTGACCACTCTGGAATAAGCGAGAGGTCAAAGTAGAAAAGAAGACCGGCAACTGCAGAGTGGTTGGTAGCGAGGTAAGTTAAGATCTCCAGAATCCGACGCAATACCAGTGGAGGAAGTCCTGGGAAATGACTTAAATGGTTAGCAAAAGACACTGCAAACAGAGATCTACAACATCACTTTAGAAAAGACAAATACCATCAAATAGCTGTGATCGGCCATAAACAATATTTGACTGACAGCCGTAAAGTCTCTGTGAGTTAATGGTTGTTAAACCACCAACTGCACCTCCAGTCTCGGGCTTGATTGTTTCAAGAAGAAGGTAGACAAGAACTGCTCTTGTGCTGCTATGAGCAGACAAATTCAACAGGAGTCTCTGCAACAAACCTTTCCCAAGAGGCTGAAAACAAATATTGAATGTCTCAGTTCTATACGATGAGCACACATCGTAGAATATAAATGACCAGAATATTACATCACCAACAATAACTCTACAGAAGCAAGCCTATTGTCTAATGATAGAAGTATTTTCATTTCAAAACTGTGAGCTTGATTTATGGAAGCTATTTACCTGTGCTAAACGCAAGAGGCGGATCAATGACTTCAAGCCATTAGCATCTAACAGTGGCTCGCCTTCAAGTTCCTTCAACTTCAAACTCTCTGAAAAAGAGGATGAAGCCCTCCGGCCGATTGTAACACCCACACCCCTGTCCATAACTGTCTGTCTGTCAAATCCCAGACCATTTCTACGACCATGAAGCCTGTGGCTGCCTCCAAACAAACTTCGTGCTTGGTAATGACTCACAGCTCTGTCCCTAAGCATTTGTGCTTCAGCGAGTAATGGAGATGGCAATGCTGACAAAACAGCTTCTGACGATGTTAACAGAACCTGACAAACACCCAAAATAAGCATAAATAAAATATTAAAATATTCAGAGGACGGCGTAAAACAATCCAAATACAGACCTCTTCACGCAGATCAGCTGGAAATGTGGCTATGATTGAAGCATTATCCATTTCGACAGGCTGACCTTCAGCCTGCTGCACGACTCTTTGAGCACGTTGTTGGGCAAGAACTTCTGCTTGAATATCTGGAGGAAGAGCAGCTAAGAACTCTGGATCGATATCTTCAGCTGTCGGTGCTGTATAAGTTGGAGGTTGAGCCTGAGCCTGCTGCGATGCAAGAACCTCTGCCCGAAGATCTTCAGGAAGTGCCTCTAAAAAGGTTGGATCGATAGCGTTTGCAGTAGAAGCTTCATTATTCAAACTAGTTTCATCAGTTTGAACAGCATCTTGAACTTCCTCAAGGTTCTGAGTCACCGATGGATCCTCAGGAAGAATAGGTAATGGCTGGTCACTCTCCCTTTCTGTTTCTGCACTGTGCATATGTATATCAGTATCCTCCTGAACTGCAGAAACATGATGAGCACTGGAATCCAGCATTGCTTCCCCAGAAATTAGCAGTGGCTCATCAGTGGCATGACTCTCTGTTACATCGGTTGAGGTTGCATTGCATATGTTTACATCCGCATCAGCAGTCCGATCATGCACCGCATTGCCTTCACCTTGTATGGATGACACAGCATGACCTGCAGTTCCCTCTATGCTGTCGCTTGGATTTGCATTTCCTTCTCCAATCACCAAGCTGCCATGACCATTGTTTGACCTGTCCAGGAGTACATTTTCCATAGGTTCAACAGCTTCTGGGAATTCCCCTACCTGATCAGCGGCAACCTCCGGGTTGTGTTCCCTTTCACAAGACTGAACTTCAACTGGTTGATTGGATTCTTGCTCACTATTGTTAGGGCGATCATCATTTTGTTGACCAGTAGTGCTATCATCCTCCATCTGCTGTTGATTCTCACCAACTACAGGTATGTCCTGCTCTCTCTCCAGTACTCCAACAGGAGGATTAGAAGCTGGAGCAATTCTGCTTAGTTGACAAACGAACTGCTCCTCAACCATCTGTGCAATAGCAGCAGACTGACCACCTGCTTGGGGTTGGCCATCATCGGTCCACCTACCATCACCAGGCCTCCGACCTGGAACATGTAGAGACTCCAAACCAACAGAAAAGTCAGCCAAAGGTGGAGGTGCTGCACCACTGAGTCTGTCACTGAAGAGGCTAGACGGCGCACTATCAAACGGGAGTATTGGGGAATCAAAAGTGAAGAAACGAGCTACATCCAGCCTACTAGCAGATAAGGCTTCTGCATCCCTGGATGAGTTCCCAAGCGATGACCAGACAGGGGCAGAGTCCCCAGACTGTGATGGCCTCAAGAGGAGAGGATGTTGCAGACCAGTAACTTCAGTAACAGACTGTTCCAAGGAATTCCTAGTTGTCTGGCGGCGGCGCTCAAAGCCAAAGGTCCTGCGAAGGCCAAAGAGGTCATCAACGTTCCATCCTTCAATTGTCTCACCTCCAACATTAATAAGGCCACCACCTGTTCCAGGTTGCCCTAGAACTTGTAAATGGTCAAGGCCATCCAAGGCTTCCCTCCACCTAACCTCAATAACTCGATTTTCATGAAACCCATCATCCTCTTCATCAACCATGTCATCATTGTATTCGCCTCCCAGTCCAGCATCATCATGCTCTTCCCCATCAGTATCGGCCAGAGACATCAAGCCGGTGCCATCTTCAGCTATATCTTCATCCTCATCCTCACCCTCATCATCATCCTCGTCATCCTCGCCATCATCTCCCATATCATCATCTTCTTCACCCATTTCATGATGTGCCCTATTCTCAACGTGGAAACCCATGTCAATTTGCTCCGTGTCGTTCAGAACACCATTGTCTTCCATCTCATCACGCATGTAATCCACAAGCTCGAGGGGAGGAGGATTGCCTGCAGTTTCTTCTTCTTGCTCAGTTCTCATTTCTTGCTCCATGGACGGGTTTGTAGTCGCATTCTCATTGTTGTGATTCTGAGAAGCACTAGCCGGCAGTTGCGCTACATTTGAATTAGGAACCGCCTGCTGGCCGTTTCCATTTCCACCGGCCTCTATGTTTGGAAAGGCTGATGTTGTATTCACCTGATTATCTGACCTACCATTGAGGGCAGTTGACTTTTTCTTGTTGACAGAATCAGTTTTGAAAAGTTGCTCACTAGCATTGGCAGCCCTTGTAAGGCTTTCCAGTGTTTTAAGAATCAGATTCACAACTTTCGGAGCATCAGGGTGATCCAAATCAATTGCTTGAAGCACACCAGATAAGCACTGGACCAATCCTCCATCTATCATGCTTTTGGCTATGTCTGGAGAACAACCAGAACCAGGTAGGTCGCCTGAGGATGAGTTCTTGGACAAAATGGAATGTGCCAGATCAACATAAGCAAGGACCTTTTTATCTGGCAATAAACTGCTACAGGCGGAGTTGCTCGCCAACTTCACAAATGAGGACAAAGATTTCACAAGTTCATTAATAACCCTCCTACGACCTTCACTAGATCTACCAGACAAAACTACCAGAAACCATGAAGCTTTTTCAGACAGCTTGTCCCTCCATTCATCGGGGCCTGCAGATTTATCGACTGAAAGGGGAAGAAGCCGTTGCAAAACATGATGGATAATACCCCCATGACCAGGATTATCTGGCTGATGGGATCCCCGAAGTTGACACATCTCCAAATCCCTTCTCAGGATAACCCCAAGAGCATGTACATACATCATAAGAATGTCACTCAATAATTTGAGTACAAAAGTAACTTTAGCAAGCCCTGCTGATTTTTCTGAAACACTGTCGGACTGAACCTCTCGCACCTCATCAACCTTTGATTTCCCCTTTACTTTGACTATGGGCTCATCAACCTCCATAGCGCAGGCGCTGCCCATGCAATCTTCTACCAATCCCTGTCTAGGAAAAGCTGAAACTATTTCAAGAAGATGATCAATTACCTGAGAGACATTTGCAGGGATCTTTTTGTGGCTTTTAGAACACTTTCCTGATCCATCATGGGCTTTATTTTCAGAAATTCGCACACACTCATTAGAAGCTCCAAACTCAGCAGATGTTTTAACTTTCTCTTTCTCTCTCTCCTTATCTTTCTCTTTTGTTAAGACAACGATAGATCTCCCTCCAGATGATTCCAGCTGGCAAACTGCACCGGCAGCTTTCACGAAGACTCCAGGGTCTCGACATATCACAGGAGCCATTGATGTTAAAAATGTCTTAACAGAAGTACGACCACCATGCCGACTTCCACTAAGGGTCTGCCGTATCTCCATCTCCATGGCTGTTTGCAGAGTCTGAGGATCTTCAAGAAGATGTCTAACAATGGCAGATGCCAAGGTGTCATATCCTGGAAAGTAACAAGATCTTGGGAGATCAAAAAGAGAAGTCATTCCGCCATTTTCAAGAAACCGAATGGCAAGAGCATGTATTTTCGTCAAGCGTGCGCACAGCTGTAGAGAAGCCTGCATAACCATGGCTGGCGCATGTTGCTTAACCAAGTCACAAGCAAAATCAAGCACCTTACAACTGTCCTCTATACTCAAATAACCTGTAGGTTTACCAAATATTTTCTCAAAACCAGCGGACAATTCATCATCCTGGGAGACTAGAGTTGACTTCTTCTCAATAACTGCTTCAGGAACTTGTGATGGGAGATGCTCTTCTAAAGATTCTGGTAAAGATGCAGCTGTTACTCTTTCAGTGTCATCACCAGATGCTTTAGGCCTGGTTTGCAACAGATTAAATAAGATTAGCAACAGTGCACTGATGCATCTAGGAACCATAATTTCATTTTCAGCTCTAGCCTTGAACTTCATCAATATTTCAAGTCCTACAGAGACAATATCATTCTTTGCCGCAATTTCCCGTATATTTTCATCTTCAGAGAGAAGCAATGCTAAAATATGTGTTATCATGCACAAGGCACCAGTGTCCCTGGAAAAATCCAGCTGGCAATCTTTCAACTGGTGAATCAGATACGAAATCACTTTTGCACGATCTTCTCCTTTGTTGCGATTGCAAAGAGTCACAAGTAAATCCATTAATGGGAAAGCCATTGAGTCGGTGCTCTGAAACAGCTTAATTGTTGCAGCAAGGACATCTTCAACAGGTGGTGGCTTAGTTTGTTGTTCTTCAGATAGAACCTCAACGGATCTATCAACGTTGTCAGCTTTAGAAGTCTCTGATGAATTCCCAAGTGATAAAGCTAGTGCACGAGCCAACTCATCATCTTCTTGAGCAGGATCTTCAGCATGACTAAACAACCACTCCATAGCCATCTCCACACTGTTCGTTTCAACTCGTCTTAATGCCTCTTCAGCTCTTGCTCTTGAAAAGCCCATCTCAACAATGGTAGAAATAGTAGTCTCATCAGGTGGAGGAGCCAATGCACGTGGATTTGCAGAACTTGATGACCCACTGCGATTTTGTTTCACATCCCCAACACCACAGTAGATGTAAGTTATAAGCATAATAACAGAATTAATAAACCCTGGATTACAACTGGGGAACATCTGATGGTTCCAAAGGGGAAGTATGACATCTAGAACCTGGGACTGCAGCATACGGACAAACGCTTCTGGGTCTCTAGGAACAGGAAACAACCCAATAGACAAACCGACAGCAACTGGCTGAACAAGGAGCTGCGCTTGGGATGTTGAGGTTGGAGACAACAGCAACCCCGAATTGACAAAATATTCAAGCAAACGGCAATAACTCTGCAGAGTACCAAGAAGCCACGAACTGTGAGATAACTTGTTTTCCTCACCACTATTTTCAGGAACCATTCCAGATAGTAAAGAATAGGGAAGTGTCCACAACAACTGACTGGTTGCTTCGAATGTTGTCAGAAGCTCCTTAAAGGTTCCTTGGGCATAGAAATTGTTAATCATAGACGCATAACAGGTACGCCGCCTGGCATCAAATGTTAGGGTCAGCATATCATCCACAACCTTACCAAGATATCGACACTTGACAGAAGGTGGTATATCAAGTGCAGAAGCATCTGGATATCCTGAGAAACCAAGAGCCTCAAGAAAAACTTTGGCCAAGGCAGTTCCTATGCTCTTTGAAGCTGCACTTAGAGATCCCGTTTCAGTTCTCCGACGATTTGGAGATGTAAATCCTTTAACAAGAGCCATAAAGAAAGAACGCATGCTAGAAGCAAGCTTGTTCAGATTTTCTAAAACCAGAACACTGGGAGTTTTTTTCTTCACCTCCTGGATAGTACTCTCCACAACACTGGAAGCAACTTCAGATTCAGCTTGTAAAGTTTCCAAATGCCTACTGGTCCTTCCACCACGAATTCGTGCTAAACCATGTCTGCTGCGACGATTAAAACCTTCACTTGACCGAATTACAGAAAGAAACTCACGGTCTATCCCCCATTGAGAGTGAGAACTATTCCTGATAGAAACAGGATTCATGTATCTAACTGAAGGAATATTAGTCTCTTCATCACTGTCTCTACCTCCTATATTGGACGAACCTGCTTCTACATTTTGGGGGTCTACTTCCACATTCTGTTTCTCATCCAACTTGGAATCACAACACAAGGAGATTTGCCAAAGTACTTCCTTATACGCTCTCCCAAGATCCTTTAAGACATCAGCATCTGCAGTTCCTAACTCAGAAACCACAGTAGTACTTCCCTTCAACAAAGAATTGGAGAGAGATAAAATACCTTCCAGACTTGAAAGATTCTTCAACACAGTTATCCTCTTAGCAGACTCCACCTTCACAAGTTGAGATCCTCGAATTTGAACTATAAGTTCATTTGTTAACTTCAAATGTTCTCTTAAAAAAGAACAGACTGCACGAGCAAGAGAAGCAGAATGCTGCGGAGAGAAATTCTTAAATGCAACAGATAACGTCTGACCCACAGAAACAGAAAGTGGCAAGGCAGGCAAAGTGAACAGCTGAAGAACAGCTTCAATTCCTTTCTTCTCAACAAAAATACGGCACGTATCAGAATTCTGAAGAATTGTTTCAAGCAGACGAGCAGCATTGCCTATACATTCAAGAAGAAAAGACTCGATGTTTGGTACGACAGAATCAGAAGATGGTTCCACATGCTCCAAACTTTTAGCCTTTAGTGAGTCTTGATCAGGCGAAACCACACCCCTATCCTCACCTTCTGTTTCCATCGGAACAGGGTTAGAAGAACTAGGACTGTCAGCTGAGGGTGAAATAGCTTCTGGAACAGATCCAAGTTTTGCAATCTCCTTTAAGATCTCAATCATAGTTTCCACTCCAGGTCCGCGCAATGATGAGGTGTGCCTCATAAGTTCATCCAGGCCACTAGACAAAGATCCAGTGGTATCACCACTAAGGGCTCTGACATATGTTTTTGAAGTGAATATTTTTACGAAACACCTCAACGCATTGCGATCTTTTACAGCCTGAAGACCATTGTTATTCAAGCACAACGCATCTAAACACTGAGGTATGCAAGTGATGGCTTCTGCAGAGCAAACAACCCCATCCATAATGGCATCAATGAAGGCAGAAGGAAGACCAGCCGCTTCCAATACAGGGAAGCAGGTGGGATCTTTGTGAATAAGATCACTCATCACAGTTGCAGCAAGATGAAACACTCCTCCACCAAAATTTCTAGCTCTTCTGAAGATTATGCTCAAGCATTGAGGCAACAAACTCTCCTCTGAACCGTAAATACGAGCAGTGGTTCCAGGGGCATAGGTTCCCAAAGATATGGCACGTAATAAAGCTTTCATCAGTAATCGCCGATGATAAGCAACCAACACATCAGAATAAAGAGCCTGCGCGTTGTCTAGCTCGGAAGAAGTACCAGCAACAATCTGTGAGCTATTTAAATCAGAACTTTCGAGATCACTACTAGCAGCTGGCAGCTTTACACCATTTTCAACACGAGAAACTTCTACATTAAGGCGTGCTATGGTGTCATCCAAACCTCCCAAATCTCTGAATAGTGCAGCAGCTGGATTACTATAATCCATGAATGCCTCTAGGACATGAACAGCCATGCTAACTAAATGCAGGTGTTGAGGATCCGTATCTTTAAGTAGCGGTAAAAGAGTAGGGATGAACCCTGCTTCTCGCATGGCTGAGCAACCAGATGAAGATGAGACCAAAATGGTAACAAGAGATAACAAAGCCTCAGCAAAAAGAACAGACCATTTTGAGGAGTTGCCGACAATGGAATCAATCGCCTTTTGCATAAGGCTGGAAAGAATACCACGATGCCCCCCGGATGTTACAGCTGTCAACACACTTGGCTGGCGTGACCGATCTTGACAGAGAGCAACCAAGGAAACAAGACCCAAAATTCTAATCTTCTCAAGAACCGCGTGTTCATAGCTCAATAAGGTAACCAACTCATTAATGAACTCTGGTTCACTGTTGAAGAACGAAACCAAATCATCTGAATCACTGGATGCTTGAACAAGAGCTATAAATGCATAGAGGCGTATGCAAGTGTACTGTTGTCGAGAAGCTGGCGAACTAAATGCCCTAGCATACCGCAACCTTGTCAAAAGAGGAAATCTCAAACTAGGAGGAACCTTGTACTGTAAGACTAAATTGTTCAAAAGTTCAAGATCTGACTCTTTTCTGCTGTCAATGTTAGGCAAATGGATGATCTGTAAACCAGTGGGAGCAGTGGGCTCATCTGATGATTCAGTTGCATAGAATTCAAAATGTAAGGTGCAACCTAACTCACTAGCACTTGCATCAGAGCTGTCCTGCAGAGCACACGCAATTAACCCAAGGCCTTCTTCTTTTCCTCCCCAACCCTGTGCAAGAGCGAACAGCTTTGAATTAAGAGAAGAATCTCTAATGACATATTTCCCTATTGTTTTCTTCAAAAAGGCAGCCAAAGTTTGCAAACACGCCTCAACAACATCCGCATCAGTGGAAGCAAGTAACGCTGACAAGTGATGCTGCAGCACAAAGAAAAGCAAAGAAAATAAAGTTTCATATTCAAAATAATATAATGATTCTGTAATGCGCGTTGGGGGTATTTTTGAAAACACCAAGAACTACATTGTTTTACCAGATCAAGAGCAAAGATGGGAAGAAACTAAAATTTAAGTCAGTTCGGAACTTAAACTGAAACATCCGCAACCACACACACCCTCCCCCTAAGGTTATTAACAATACCACCTCAAGATGTGCCAATTCTATCCCCCTTTCTTCTATTTGCCTTTTTTAGGGCCATCTCTTAAACACAACAGAATAAATGCCAGGGTCCTCAACAGTTAAAAACAAATAATCTGTGGTACTAAGAAATCACGCAAACTTTGAATTACAAAAAACAGGGCAACATGCAGACACACAGACAGCTAATCATATGTCAATGTGTATATTCTTTTTCCAGATTAAAATCAGGAGCAACAAAATGAAAAGAATCGCTTTAGCTATCTTCCGTACCTCATATGAGCTGTAGAAATGCTTATTTGTGCAGTTCTCCAATATTATCCTTATAACACGAAGGACCTGGAGAACAGCTTCCCTTGGAAATGGAGCCTCAGACTCCAAAAATTGGTCATCAAATTGCAAATCCTTCCTAGTCTTAATGTATTTCTCAAAAAATGTATCAAAGTGGTTAAAGAGATCAACCCAATGATAAAAATCTCCCTGCATACACATGAATAAGAAAGGGAAAATAAAATAAGAAAGGAGAAGATGTGTGAAGGGAGGGAAATAGTATTGACATCGTCAACATGAAATCTGTATAGGTACCTTATCAAACTCCCAAACAAAACTTTTCAGGGGTTCTTCTATATTCTCTAATGGAGTAGCAATGACGCTACAGATGAATGATCGGATCTTTGGAGGCTGAAAAGGAAATGCAAAAACAAATTTGATCAGGGCACATTTAAATTTCTTTACGTTAAACATAATACCGGCACCTTCCAAACAAACATTATTAAACCAACAATGGATACTGTGATTCAAGAAGACGTCTTTCCCTAAATTACTCAACTAAATTTTGGAACATGATAAATGAAGCCTGACTGAAGTACATTTATGAGCAAACACGAATAAACTGTAGTTTGGAAACTACAAATAACAGAAGATTTTGGAATGTTTTAAGTGCAAAATTCCAAAGATCAGCCTGACAGCCCTGACTATGCAACTTCTATGATTAGTAAATTGCGCAGGTCATTTTGGAAGTTCAAAATGCAGATATCTAAAATTTTATAAGCAATTGCACCAAATCAGAATTTGAGACTTGTTGTGATTTGAAAAGAAAAGGCAATGTTGTTCAACTTACTTAAATCATCATATAAAACGTGACTCTCGTCAACGATAATATGGTATTCAACCTCAATTAACAGCCATGCCAGTATCACGACTGAAAGCTTAGCAGAAAGCATTTTAAATATTCTTTGATTTACTAGAAGATACACTAACAAAAGCCAAACTTGATTTTTATTAGCTGGAGTACTAGATTACACCTGCACAAACCAGATCGATCACAGTGGGGGGAACTTTGCCCTTTGACAGTGAAAGTAACTGTTGACATAAAAATCAGCCTTTTGCCAATTACCACAGCACTTCACAGTTCACACAAGTCACCATGGTGCCTATAGCACAAAGGAAAGACCCCTCTTACTTCCGACCAGTTGAAAAGTTCAGTTTCAACTCCCAAAAAAAACCATAAACTAGCAATGCATCAATCAATCAACTACTCCTCGATATGAAATGTCTATATCTATGTGATATATTCTCATCCCATTCCATAAAAGCTTAGTAACATATAACCAAAAATTCTAAGGGCATATCTTGCTAGATCAAACAAATCACAAACAAAATTCAGCTCATGATATCTAAAAAGAAATCAGCTTGATTTTTTGAGAAAAAAAAAACCTCGGAAAAAAATCACCAAGTAATCACACTTCTAATCAATTTATTCTGAATTAGTATTCCAGGCCACTAAATAAATTCTATTTCCTCCTAAGTTACATGTCTAGTTCGATTAACCAAAATTCAACATGTCATATCTAAAAAAACATCAACTTTATCAGAAAGAACTCAAAAAACCACAAAGTAATCACACGCCCAATCAATTTACTCAGAATTAGCATTTCATGTGACTATTTAAGCAAATAATTAGCGAAATTCAACTCGCGCTATCTAAAAAAACTAGAAAGAAATACCAAGCAATCGCACTTCCAATCAACTTACTTCGAATTAGTATTTCCAAGTGACTAATTAAACAAAATATTAACAAAATTCAACTTGCGATATCTAAAAAAAAATCAACTTAATAAAAAAAACTCAAAAAAGTCACCAAGTAATCACACTTCCAATCAATTTACTTCGAATTAGCATTTCATGTGACTAATTAAACAAATTATAACAAAAATTGAACTCACCATATCTAAAAAAACATCAATTTTGTCAAAAAAAAAAAAAAAAATCACCAAGTATCATACTTCCAATATGGACTGCGTACATCTTACCCCCAGACCCCACTATGTGGGAATACACTGGGTTTGTTGTTGTTGTTATATCATACTTCCAATTAATTTACTTCGAATTGATTAATTAAACAAATTACTAACCAAATTCAACTTGCGCTTATTAAAAAAAACTCAAAAAAATACCAAGCAATCGCACTTCCAGTTAATTTTCTTCGAATTAGCATCTCATGTGAATAATTAAACAACTTTTAACGAAATCCAACTCACCGTATCTAAAAAAACATCAACTTTATCAAAAGAAAATCACCAAGTAAACACTTCCAATCAATTTACTTCGAATTGACTAATTAAACAAATTATTAACCAAATTCAACTCGCACTTATTAATTAAAAAAAAGGCAAAAAAATACCAACCAATCGTACTTCCCATCAATTTACTTCGAATTAGTATTTCACGCGACTATTTAACAAAATTCAACTCGCTATATCTAAAGAAAACATCAACTTAATCAAAAAAACTCAAAAAAGCCACAAAGAAATCAAACTTCCAATCAATTTACTTCGAATTAGCACTTCATGTGACTAATTAAACAAATTCCAACAACATTCAACTAGAGATATCAAAAATAAATCAACTTTAAATAAAAAAACTCAAAAAAAAAAATCAAATTCATCAAATAATCACGCTTCAATCAATTCAATTAACATGATCAAAAATCAATACATAAATACACATATAACTAACCACTTCTACAGCTCTCCTTCGCTTTAACTTCATCGCGAATTCAATCAACCAACTGACAAAACCATTATCAAATTCAGAATTAAAGAAAAAAAAAGTTATATCGAATCGATCCAATAAATCGAAGCGATTCGAAAACACGATCAAAATTGATGTGTAAATAAAAAAAAAAGTGAAAATTGAATTGGAATTTATGAAGATCGCTGGCGATTTCTAGGGTTTTTTAGAAAGGGTTTTTGTGTTAAACGATTGGTGAGGAGACTGAGATAGAGAGGAGAAATTGAAGAAAGATAGAAAGCTTTGGAGTGCTGCCACCTCTGCATTCCTATATATACAGAAATTCTAAAGGATTTTTCAGAAAAAATAGGGAATTTTTTTGTGTATATTAGAGGAAAATAAAATATATGATTTTTTATTTTTTTTGTTTTTTATTCGGTGTTGGATACTTGTATTGGATTCTTACTGAATTTAAATTTATATCGAAACATATCATATTTTAGAGCAAGTGTTATCTAACAAAGGCGATTATGTATGGAAGCTCGAATACGAGACCTCTAGTTAAGTTTATTTATTTCATGTGAATTTGGATAGACGATGGGACATATTAAACTATAAATTTTATGATTTTTCTTTTGTTGTTTTTCGTTCATGATTTGATATATGTATTGAGTCCGAGAAAATCTATATGCGTGTTGAAAAGTCTCATATTGGAGGATAAAGTGTTCCCTAATACAGACGAATTTGTACTAGGAGGCTCAAACCTAAAACCTAAAATCTCTGATTAAGTTTTTTTTTCAGGTGAATGTTGATAATCATGAGAAATATTTATATCTATATTTATAATTTATATCTATATCTATAATCTATAATATATTAAAAATATGAAAACCATTGAAAAAGTGAATTAAACTTTTTCTCTTCATTAAAAGACTCTGCAATGGATAAAATCGTCTTTTCATCCTTTTAATATTAATAAATATATAATAATTGCGTAAGTGAAGAGATCCTAAAATAAATGGGAAGAGTTTTATATTTATGGAAGACTCTTAATTTATTGGAAGTTTTTGTGTAACAGAGTCCTAGCTAAACTAGAAGTAAAATACATGAGGGTGTTTCTTGTGTCGACTAAATTCTCATTCCTGCAATTTCGTTAGTCAAATTTTGTTACTAGAGGTTTTGTTCACATAATTGAGGCATATTTTTTCTTTCCTCACTTCTCTTTATTAACTTTCGTCTTCCTTTTATCCCGTTTGTGATTGTACCTTATGCATTATTCTTCATTAATTATGCAATATATTGTCTTTCAGAAAACATCATAAAAATTTAAGCTTCGAGTTAATTAGTCACGTGGGTCTTCTTTATTCCACCTGATATTTCTTTGATACATATGTTGGACAATAAAATTCTCGAGTGCGAAAAATAAATAATTGAGACAAGAAAAATATTGCAACAATCGATTTTATTGATTTCAATGCGAGTGTTACAATCTATATGAATCCTCTGATTTGTCTTTTCAAATATAAATTCAAAGTCTTGAAGCTTGATCTTGAATTTGAACTTGATTTGTTGATTTGAGGGATTTGATCTTGATTTGTGCTTGAATTCAAGGGCTTTTGAACTTATTTTTGAATATTGCGGTCTTGATCTTGAATCTTGATGAACTTGATTTGAATGCTTGAGCATTTTAGAGAAATTGCGGCGTTTGATCCACGAGCTTTCTCTTGCTACTTGTTAGAGATCTGGGGGTCTGGGGTCCTTTTTCTGAATTATGAGACCCCTATTTATAGTTGTAGGAAAGGAAGATCATGACTTCCTTTGACCAATTAGATTTAAGTGATGTGGTGCCTTTTATGGGCTTTTATTTCATGGTCTATTGCATCAGTTTGACATGTGGCACGATCCTATTGGCTCCTTCACTTGACTTGGCATGCCACGTCATTTGACACGTGACGCTTATTTGGGCCTCTAGAATATGACAATATCCTGGGCTTAGTAAAATGGGTTCATCATTTGTAGCCCAAATTAATGGATTATTCCAATAAATATTGGGCCTTATTTAAATCCATACCTATTTGGACTTAAATAATTAATTCAATTATATTAATCTGCAATATTTATTTGGGACTAATATATTTTGAATTTAATATAATTCGAATTTTGTACGGATTTAAATTTAATAAAATTGCATCGCTCACAAATGCCTCCTACTTCAAGACCTGTGGAGACATTTAATATTTTAGAAACTAGCCTTGAAGTATGATTATTTAAACATGTTTCCTTTGTGCTTCAACGATTTTCCATACATAAGAATACCCAATTCAAAAACTTTAAAGCCGAACCATATTGACATTGTCTCTCAAAGCTCTCTTATTTTTTTCACGAATCTCTATACTTAAGATCCGTTGGTGAGGCATGATATCTAATTCAAACAGTTTTGGAAGACTTTTTTATTGTCTTACTTAACCAGGAATAAAACTCTTTCGATTTAAACTTAGATTGGAGAAGAAAACAACCTCCAATTTGACTTTGTATGGGAGAAGGAAACTACCTCCAATTTGAATTGTATGGAAGAAAGAAATCAACCACCAATTTAAATTTGTATGGGAGAAGAAAAATAACCTCCAATTTGAATTTGTATGGGAAAAGTAAACAATCTCCAATTTGAATTTGGAGATAGAAGCTATCCCAATCTGAATTTATATTGGAGAAAGAAACAATCTCCAATTTGAATTTGGAGATGGAAGTTATTTCAATCTGAATTTATATTGGAGAAGAAAACATCCATCCTACAACTCTATAAAAGGAGGTAGTTTTCCCACTTTTTCAATATCAATTTTGGGTTTTTCAAGCCATCAACTATATTGAGGTAATTTCTTTCCCTCCTACTTTTCTCCGATTTTCGTCACTTTTTTCAGCACAGCATGTTAGTGGTAGAAAATTTATATCTAATTGTAGGAATATCTAAATTGTGAAATGTTTGATATTCTAGAAACTAGACTTCGAGATCTATAACATATCCAAAATTTAGATTTAAATTCCTTCAATATAATTCTCGATAATTTTTTGAAGTTAGCCCTGAATTTTATCATGCTGAAAATTTCCGATCTGTGCATCTTTACTAAAACTTTCATATCTTGAAGTAAGAAGTATCAAATCACAAGCCGCTTAATTCTTGTAAAACTAGACACAAAGATCTATAACATATTCAAAATCCATAATTTAATACAATCGAAATATTTTCATGTGTTATCCCGAAATCAACATTGAGTTTTGATGCATCAACAATTTCAGATTTACGCGACATCACCAAAAAAATTATATCACAATGTGAGAGTACCAAAATTATGATACGATTGATCCTATAGATTCCGGAAACATGCATGTATAACATATCCAAAATTTGGATTTTAACACTGTCTTGATTGTTCTAGATGATTTTTTGAAGTCGATCTTATATGCTGTCCGACAGAGGATTTCAGATTTGCATTGCCTCACCGAATAATTTATTTCTTGATGTGGGACCATCACCGCCAAAGGGCGTTTTGATTGACTCAAACTAGATTTTGAGGGATTTATTCTCATCAAGGCATCTTGTCTCAATCCAAGTTGGTGATATACAACTTTTAAGATCACAACGCTTTGATAGGTAACATCTTTTCTATTTGTGTTTTTGCTTTCTTTCTTGTTTCCTCTTTTTTTTTTTTTTTTTGAGAATTGAAACAGATAGCAATATGCAATAATCAGCTTAAGGTGCGAGAGTTTAACTTCGCCTCTGTCACCTTAAGTCTGACCAATTTTATTTGAAGACGGTGGACATCGGCTTAAGGTGCGAGAGTTTAACTTCGCCTCCGTCACCTTAAGTTCGACCAATTTTATTTGAAGACGGTGGACATCGGCTTAAGGTGCGAGAGTTTAACTTCGCCTCCGTCACCTTAGGTCTGAACAATTCTACTTGAAGACGGTGGACATCGTCTTAAAGTGCGAGAGTTTAAATTCGCCTCCGTCACCTTAAGTCCAACCAATTTTACTTGAAGACGGTGGACATCGGCCTAAGGTGCGAGAGTTTAACTTCGCCTCTGTCACCTTAAGTCCGACCAATTTTACTTGAAGATGGTGGACATCGGCTTAAGGTGCGAGAGTTTAACTTCACCTCCGTCACCTTAAGTCCGACCAATTTTACTTGAAGACGGTGGACATCGACTTAAGGTGCGAGAGTTTAACTTCGCCTTCGTCACCTTTAGTCCAACCAATTCTACTTGAAGACGGTGTAGTGATTTCCTTTAAGTATGCGCCCTTTTCAATGTTCAGCTTAAGGTGCAAAGGGACAAATCTTGTCCACCTTAAGACATGGAAATTTCGATATCCTTTTAAGGATAAATCTGCGAGAGGCCAGCTTAAGGTGCAAAGGGACAAATTTTGTCCACCTTAAGGCATGGAAATTTTGAGATCCTTTTAAGGATAAACCCGTTAGAGACCAGCTTAAGGTGCAAAGGGGCAACTTTTGTCCACCTTAAGGGATGAAAATTTTGAGATCCTTTTAAGGATAAACCCGTTAGGGGCCAGCTTAAGGTGCAAGGGATAAATTTTGTCCACCTTAAGGCATGGAAGTTTCAATATCCTTTTAAGGATAAACCCGTTAGAGGCCAGCTTAAGGTGCAAAGGGACAATTTTTGTCCACCTTAAGGCATGGAAGTTTCGATGTTCTTTAAGGATAAACCTGTTAGAGGCCAGCTTAAGGTGCAAAGGGATAAATTTTTTCCACCTTAAGGCATGGAAGTTTCGATGTCCTTTAAGGATAAACCCGTTAGTACTAGCTTAAGGTGCAAAGGGACAACTTTGGTCCACCTTAAGGCATGGAAACTTCAGTTATCCTTTTAGTTATAGGCTTGGAGAACTTTAGAATTCCAAATTCCATTGAAGGAACTCTTTTTTTTTTCGACGGGTTGCCCCCATTGAGTCACAAATATTTGGAGTAAGTCCAAAATTAAAATAGTTTCATACTTGGCGTCCATATGACAGACACTGTAGGAACATAATTTTTTGACACTCATGCAACTAAACTCGAAATGAGATTTCAAGCGCCTACGTACCTCAATGAAGAGGATCAAGTCACAACATAGTTCTGGGTGAGTGTTTTTTTTGTGTGTGTCCTAACTTTTTCCTAGGCCGTCTCTTTCGAGGTTTTCAACCTAGTGAACTTTTTTTTTTGAGTCGTACACAGTTTATACTCTTTCGGGCTAGGAGTGGACATGCGGTTTATATTCGTGTCTTAAGGAGTGTACATGCAGTTTATACTCGTGCCTTAAGGAGTGTACATGCAGTTTATACTCGTTTCTTAAGGAGTGTATATGCAATTTATACTCATGCCTTAAGGAGTGTACATGATGTTTATACTCGTGCCTTAAGGAGTGTACAAACAGTTTATACTCGTGCCTTAAGGAGTGTACATGCAGTTTATACTTGTGCCTTAAAGAGTATACATGCAGTTTATACTCGTGCCTTAAGGAGTGTACATGCAGTTTGTACTCATGCCTTAAGGAGTGTACATGCAGTTTATACTCGTGCCTTAAGGAGTGTCATCTCCCTTCAAGGATAGTACTTCTTCAAGAACTTGGCATTGATGGGGCCAATCCTTACACCATCTGCATCAACAAGCTTGTAAGCACCATTTGAATATGCCTCTTGTACGACATATGGTCCATCCTACTTTGAGGTGAATTTTCCCCAGATTTATAAGAAGTGATAATGGGCCTTCTTACTGCAAGAGCTTGATCTCCAACTTGGAAGCACCTCAAGCGAACCCTTTTGGTGAAAGAACGAGATAGCCGGGATTGATAACATTCAAGATTTTGTTGAGCCTCCAGCCTCTTCTCATCAAGAGCTTCTAACTTCGCAAGATGCAACTTAGCATTTTTTTCATCGGTGAGGCCTTCTTGAATAGTCAATCTCAATAAAGGTATTTGACGCTCAAGTAGTAGGACTGCTTCAACTCCAAAAGAAAGTGAGTATGGGGTTGCTTGTGTTGGTGTACGGTAAGTTGTCCTATACGGCCATAAAGCTTCTTCCATTCGCTCATGCCAGTCTCATTTGGATTTGGAGACAACTTTCTTCAACAAGTTGCATAAAGTCTTATTGAAGGCTTCTGCTAGACCATTGGCGGCAGCATGATACATTGAAGACTTGCGCTGCTTGAAGCCAAAGAGGTCACAGATTTTGTTCATCAACTTGTTATCAAACGGCTTGCAATTGTCAGTTATTATATATTGAGGAATTCCAAAGCGATAGATGATATTCACTCGGATGAAGTTCGCAATATTTTTTTTCTTTACTTCCTTGAGAGCAACAGCTTCAGGCCATTTTGAGAAGTAATTTATTACAGACAAGATGTATAAATGTCCACCAGAAAACTTTGGTAATGGACCAACAACATCCATTCCCCAAGCATTGAATGGCCAAGACGCTACAGTTGGATGTAGCACCTCTGGAGGTTGATGTATCAAATTTGCATGGAATTGGAAAGCTTTGCATCTTCTCGCATAGTCCAAGCAATATTTCACTATCGTTGGCCAATAATATCCCATCTTTTAATGTGAAAATGGAGCTTCGATCCAGACTGATGTGATCAGCAAACTCCCGAGTACACTTCTTACAAAGCTTGAATTGCTTCTTCTTCTCCCAAACACTGTAAGAGTACTCCTTCAAATGATCTTCTGTACAGTGTGTCTTTGTAGTAAAGGAAGCGAGGTGCATGACGATGAATGTCAGTCTTTCTCCTTGGATCTTCTGGAAGTATCCCATAACATAAGTAATCAATAATAGGTTGTTGCCAATCTTCTTTTACAGCTTCAGACACGGCAACGAGGTATTCAACCTTGTTTTCCACATCCTCATCTGACGGCGGTACTACCCATTCTTGGCGGACAGTAACTTGGGTCTGATTTGGAAGAGTTAGGGTTAAGGCCAGAGCAGCTAGGGTATCAACTTGCTTATTTTCTCTCCTTGGAATATGTTGGAGGGTTACTCCTCCAAGCCACCCCATCAACTTCTGTACATAATTATGGTATGGTCGCAGCTCAGTCTTTCTGACTTCATAGAGTCCCAAAAGTTGTTTGATCACCAATTGGGAGTCACCAAAGAATTGTAATTGCAGTTGTTTCATGTCCACTGCCATTTCGAGTCCAAATATTAAAGCTTAATATTCAGCAACATTATTAGAGCAACGATTTATTAGGGTAAAAGAGTATGGGATGACCTCTTCTTGTGGAGTGATGAATACCACCCCGGCACCAGCTCCATCTCGATGTGCGGCACCATCAAAGTACATCTTCCATGTGGGTCTAGCTTCAATGACCATTGCATCTTCATCAGGAAGTTCATCGCTCAGTTCCCAATCGTCAGGTATCGAGTGGTCTGCTAAGAAGTCAGCCAATGCTTGTCATTTTATGGCCTTTTGAGGAACATACATAATCTCAAACTGTTGAAATTGAAGGTACCATCTCGCAAGTCAATCACTAAGGACAGGTTTCGACATTACAAACTTAATGGGATTTTCCCTAGACATGAGACGAACCACATGAGATTGAAAGTAGTATTTCATCTTTTGAATTGAGAAGGACAATGCCAAACATAACTTTTCAATTGGAGAATACTTTAACTCATTTGGTGTCATCATTCTGCTCAGATAGTAAACAGAGTTTTCTTTGCCTTCACTATTTTCTTAAGCCAGTAGTACTCTAACCGACCTTTCTTGTGCCGCGACGTAGAGTATCAACGGCTTCCCAAGTATGGGTGCCGCAACGTAGAGTATCAATGGCTTCTTAGGTATGGGTGCCGCAAGAACTGAAGGTTTCATTAAGTACGATTTGATACTCTCAAAGGCATTACTACAAGCTTGGTCCCATTCGAAGAGAGTGTCTTTCTTCATAAGACGACTAAATAGTTGACATTTTCCAGCCAGGTTTGAGATGAACCTCCTTAAATATGCTAGCTTCCTTAAAGTCTTTTTAACTCATGAATATCCTGAGGCTCGGGCATCTTCAAAATTGCATCAATCTTAGCTTAATCAATTTTAATTCCTCGTTGTCGCACAATGAAGCCAAGAAATTTTCCTGAAGTAACTCCAAAGGAACACTTCAATGGATTCATCCTAAGTTGATATCTTCGAAGTAACTCAAATACCATTCTTAGGTCTTTTAAATGGTCGTCTTTCTTTCTTGACTTCACTAATAGATCATCCATATAACATTCAATATTTTTATGGAGCAAGCCGTCAAAGATGTTCTGCATAGCCTTTTGATAAGTGGCACCAGCGTTCTTCAAACCAAAAGGCATCACCTTGTAGCAATAAATACCTTTAGGCGTACGAAATGCAGTGAGTTCTTTATCCTTTGGCACCATACAGATTTGATTGTAGCCTGATGAACCATCCATAAAGGACATTGCCTCATAACCAGTGGTGGCATCAATCATTAACTCTGGTATGGGGATTAGAAAATCATCCTTAGGGAATGCGTTGTTAAGATCTCAAAAGTCGACACAAACTCGAATTTAGCCATTCTTCTTTCGTACTGGAACAATACTTAAAATCCACGTGGGATAATTGACTTCATGAATAAAGCCAGCTTCAATAAGTTTGTTAACTTTATTTTTGATCAGTGGAACCAACTCCGGCCTAAAACGTCTTTGGGCTTGCTTAACAGGACGGGCACCATTCTTGACTGCCAACTGATGGACCACTACTTTTGGATCAAAGCCAGGCATTTCCTTATAGCTCTAGATGAAGACATCCATATATTCTTTGAGTATGTCTATATAAGCGATTTTCTCCCCTACTTTTAGAAACGCACTCAGGTAAGTTGGTCTTGGTTCTTCATCGGTTCCAAGATTAACTTTCTTTAAGGGATCTATTGTGGACTTTACTCCTTCTTCAAGTTACGATGGAGCATTTCCAACATCTTCCTCCTCTTGAGGATCATCGTCATTGATGGATATATGATAACACCAAAAGGCATTTTCTATCTCTTCATCAACCTTTATTTGAGACGAGACGTCTTTGTTGTTCTGGGACATAACATGATATGAGGAGCCAACACTCTCTTCATCTTCTTCGCGTTGCTTGGTACAAACCACAGAAGACGACTTCTTTGACGTTTGTTGTTTTTCTTCTTATTTATAGGACCCAACCTTTAGAACACAGAAGTTCTTGCAGTTGATTCTCCAAGTCGGTCAAATACGGAGGGTTTTTTATTAGCGGTGGTGGATTCTTTTTCCACGGTGATGTAATTATTGATTGCCCTTTTTATAGAGATGCAAATTGGAGGTGGCTGCCGTGTCCTAGCCCTTTACGTGCTTGCTTGGTGTTAACCTTCGATGGAAGTTTGCCCAATCTTGATGGCTTATTAGGATTGTATCCAACCTTTAAAAATAGCTTGTATGCATTTGGATCAAAGCCATCTTTTGTACGCTTCGTAGGGAGTGCCATATCTGGTGGCGAATTTTGAGCCATAGATTCTCCAAGTGTCCTTGAGGATGGATTTATTGCATCAATCTTCTTGATAGGTAAAGTTAGCCCCTTTAGCACATTATCTTGGGCATCAGGTGGGTGATCTTCCTCTTTCTTTACCTTTGGCACGTAGCGAAGAACAGGAATTGCCTTCTTTTTCATAGGACCTACGCTTTCTTTATCGAAGTGAAGAAGGGCTTCCTGTTGGTGAATTTTTCGATAGTCACCATGACCTTCTTAGATGCAAGATTGTCACACTTGGTCTTGGTGACATCTTCAATCCTTTTCTCATCTACAATATGATTCTTTAAGTAGAATTTTGCATTGGCAAAATGTGACTCAGCTTCAGTGAATGGCTTGTCATCGGCGAATATCTTTCTTTCCACATCATTTTTATGGTACTTCAAGCATTGATATTAAGAGGACGAGATAATTTTGTTCCCGTGCACCCAAGGCCTACCAAGCAATACATTGTATGAAGTTTTGGCATCGATCACATGCATCAATGGGTTTGATTGAAAATTATCCATACTAATTCCCAACTTGATACATCCCATGGCCCTTTGTCCCCCTTGGTTGAAGCCTTGGATCATTATACGGCTTTCATCCAGTTCCCTAGTAGCGATGCCAAGCTCTTTCATCGTACGGATAGGCAGGATATTAACTCCAGATCCTTCATCTATCAAAATTCTATTGATCTTCTTACCTAAAATTTGACCCACCATGTATAAGGGATGGTTATGTAGGGTCTCACCAAGCAGAAGATCGTTATTTGTGAATTTGATTTTTGTATCACACACATGTGCCTCTTCGCCAAGAGTTTCAGTCAACCTTTCGAAAGATGAAGGAACTTTCATGGGTAGATTCTGACCCTTTGCACCCTCTTTGGCGGTATTAAAACATGATGCCTCAAGGTTGACTTGGGCAGTCTTTACACGAAACCAACTCGGCAAGAATTCCTCTAAAGTCACCGGATGCCGAAGTTTTTGGGGGTGAAACTCCATCACCCTCGTCTTCTTTGAGAGTTCAACCAACTTCTGTTTCCTTAGTTTCTTCACCACACTCCTTCTGGTTGGTTGCTCGTACGTCTTCTTTAGCAGACTCATCTTCTTGCGTCTGCGTCTAGTCACTAGAGTCCAACCTTCATCACTGCCTTCGTCAACCAAAGATCTATCAGGCTCTAATATCTCCTCATTATGCTCTTTGACATAAATTTTAACAGGGTCGAGCGAGCCAAAAGTGATAGATATTTGATGATAACTGGCTATCTCATCGTCAAAAAAGATTTTCTTCTCTTTTACCAGTTGCATAACTTTATCTTCAAAGACAAAGCATTTCCCAGAAGGTGACTTATAAGCCTGTGATATTTGTAATAATTAGGGTCATTGGTCCTTCCGGCTTCGTTGGGATGCTTCATCTCTGGAAGTTCGATGAGCTTATGCTGAAGGAGTTCATCGAGAATCTCAGCAACATCAGAATCAAGGAAGGGATATTCCTTTTCTTGTATCTCTTTTAACATTTTTTGATTTGGACGTGCTCCAGAAGTCATCTTTACACTTTGATTCTTGCTCACCTTTGTGGTGACTTTCACCGGAGACACATCAACATTCATGGATTCTTTGTTATCATTTTTGGGGACAAACTTACCCCATCTCTTGGGTTCTTACTTATCCTTTCCCCTTCGAGGGTCATGGATAGGCGCTCCTTCCTTTCCAGCAGAAGACATGCTCAATTCCATGTCGTGAGCACGAGTAGATAACTCTTCAAAGAATTTTAGCTTAATGCCTTGCAAGATGTAGAGAAGCCCCCAGTGCATTCCTTGGATGCACATCTCTATCGCAGAAGCTTCGCTGACCTATCTTTACAGTTTAGGCTAGCATTTCTCCATCGATTGATGAAGTCAATGACTGGTTTGTCCTTTCTTTGCCGAGTATTTGTGAGCTTTACCATGCTCACTGTACGCCTTGTGCTATTAAAGCGATTCAGGAACGCATGTTCCAATTGCTCCCAACTATCGATGGAATTAGGCTTAAGGTCCGTATACCAATAAAAGCCATTTTCCTTTAGGGAACGAACAAACTATTTGACAAAATAGTCACCGTAAGTTTCAGCATTATTACATGTCTCGACAAAGTGTGCAACATGTTGTTTTGGATTACCTTTGCTCTCAAATTATTGAAATTTGGGGGGTTGATAGCCGACAGGCATTTTGAGGCTATCTATTCTTGCAGTGTAAGGTTTGGCATATGCAAAGGAAGGCTTGGTGACAACATCATACTTGTCTTTGAGGGTCCCTTCAATAAATTCCCTCAATTGCCTAATCGGGATCATTCCTTCAGCAGAAACTTGCACCTCTTTAGTCGATGGTGTTTGTTTCACAGGGTTTTCTATCTCATGAACCTCTAGAGCTTTTCCCGGTGCATGGCTAGATTCTCCATCTATCAAGCCTTCAACCCTATCCACTATCTTATCAATCCTAACCTCTTGATTTTGAACATAGTTGGTCAGGCCTTTAATTGCCTTTGTCAGATTCGCAAGCTGCTTCTCCATAGACGAGGCATCAGTTACCATTGCTTGCATGACCATCGGAGATGTTGGAGAGTAACACAGATCATAACATAAGTTGATTTTTGAAGTGCTTAGCTTATGTGGTGTAAGTGGAGATGATGTATTTGTTGAACGACCATTGCTCTTAGCTCCAGAGTATTTGGAACCGAAATGCTCAAGTAGAGCTAAAGTCTTTTTCAGTGATTCGGCCACACTGCTTCCTCCTTCTGAAGCACTTGCATTGGATTTCATTCCTTTCAAGGTTGAAGATACAAAAACTGGAGCTGGAGCGGACAACACTGGATGTGTTTGTTGTCCTAGCAAGCCTGCCTTGCTTCTTGTGACAGCTCCCAGGCTTCCAAAAGTAACACTAAGGATGCTTTCTACTTCAGCAGAGAACTTTGAATCTGCAGCCTTGGAAGCAGTTGATTGAGAATTGACCTTCTTGGAAGTCATTTCGTTGTTCTTAAACTTTAAAGTATGAAAATTTGAGATAAGAGGTAGAGATTGTCCCACTGGGCGTGTCAGAATTTGTTTACAACATAATTTAAATTCATGAAAAATAAATTTTAACCACAAACAAAAATATGAAGAAACAAGAATTTTTTTATTGATAAACAATTGTGGTTACAAATCTGTTCCTCCCTTGATTCTTCTCTCTTGATTTTCTCCGTAATTCGAGGGCCGTTAGTGGCTTATTCTCGAACATAGGATGATCTCTTTATGAATATTCCATGATTTTGTGGGATATTGGAGATCTCGATCTTTTTATGAATACCCATCAGCTTATTGGATATTCAAGATGCCTATTTCAGAAAATATGTTACCCTTTAAATAGGTGAGATTTAGGGTAAAGTAACCTTCTAGAACTATAATAGAATTTGGATTCTTATTGAAGAGTCCACAAATTTTAGATGTCTACAAATGCCCCTACTTCAAGGCTTGTCGAAGTGTAGATTTGATGACGAGTCTTGAAGTACCAATTGAGCTTCCATCTTTATGCGGTGGCTACAAATTTATAGATCTGATTTATGAGAGAAGTGATGAAGGGCAGATTTAGTCCCACTGGACGTGCCTGAATTTTTTGGACAATAAAATTCTCGAGTGCAAAAAATAAATAATTGAGACAAGAAAAATATTGCATTAATCGATTTTATTGATTTCAATATGAGTGTTACAATCTCTATGAATTCTCTGATTTACCTTTTCAAATATAAATTCAAGGTCTTGAAGCTTGATCTTGAATTTGAACTTGATTTGTTGATTTGAGGGATTTGATCTTGACTTGTGCTTGAATTCAAGGGCTTTTGAGCTTGTTCTTGAATATTGCGGTCTTGATCTTGAATCTTGAATCTTGATGAACTTGATTTGAATGCTTGAGCATTTTAGAGAAATTGCGGCGTTTGATCCACGAGCTTTCTCTTGCTACTTGTTAGAGATCTGGGGGTCTGGGGTCCTTTTTCTGAATTATGAGACCCCTATTTATAGTTGTAGGAAAGAAAGAGTCATGATGAATATGGATTTCCATTGACCAATCAGATTTAAGTGATGTGGTGCCTTTTATGGGCTTTTATTTTATGGGCCTACTGCATCAGTTTGACATGTGGCACGGTCCTATTGGCTCCTTCACTTGACTTGGCATGCCACGTCATTTGACACGTGGCGCTTATTTGGGCCTCTAGAATATGTCAATATCTTGGGCTTAGTAAAGTGGGTTCATCATTTGTAACCCAAATTAATGGACTATTCCAATAAATATTGGGCCTTATTTAAATACATAGCTATTTGGACTTAAATAATTAATTCAATTATATTAATCTGCAATATTTATTTGGGACTAATAATTTTGAATTTAATATAATTCGAATTTTGTACGGATTTAAATTTAATAAAATTGCATCGCCCACAACGTAATTTGCTTCAATATAATTTGTAGATTGACATTCATGCTTTGAATGTCCAAAATACTTTGGACATTGTTGAACTCTAAAAAATTTTATAGTAAAGAGTTTAATTTTTTTAGTCTAATTTTCTTGTGAAAATAAATTAGTTTGTTACATAAATCGTTGAATTGAAAGCACTGCATAGTTGGTTGGCAAAGAAAAGTCATACTACGACTTTCCCTAATCAATGATAAGAATTTCTCACTCTCTTTATCTAAGTCGTGTTTGATTATTTTCTTCCAAAGAATTGAATTGTTTTTTTTCTTCCGTAGTGCTTTTTTAAAACATAGAACTATGATTTTTGAGTTCTCTCCGTCAGTCTTTATGATGCATGGAGAAAATAAGATCAAGTTCAACGACATTAATTATTGGCATGTTAAAAAAAATCATCACAATATTCATAGATATATTTTTTAAAAGAACCCTGACACTTAAGTCATTGCATAAAATACGTCGAGAGAGATATGTGATTTAACTATGGTGTAATATATTGTCTTAAACTATATTTTTATGTTATATCTTGTAGTTCACTGATGATTGAATACATCGAGAAGGGCATGTGATTTAACTATATATGATATGTTTGTCTTGGATTTTATTTTGTGTTACAAAAAAGAAATAAAGTCATCATTGAATTTGTTCGATTTGGCACAATCGCCCGAGTACACTTTCAGTCACATATGCATAAGAATCATATATTCTCCAGGAGTCACAAAAATTTTAAAGGGTATAGTATGAGTCGTGAATACCTAAGAAAAAATGTTGTCTACAAGTCCACAATAATAAAATTTATGTTACAACAAACCTCAAGCAAGGTTACTATTCACACTTTTATTTCAGAGAATAGATGATCATAACTGATATGTTATACTATGATTAACATACCCAACTCCAATTAAAATCAACTAAATTTTAAAATTAATTTTAAAAAATTCTAAAATATAATAAGAGTTCATTAAGTGTTTTTGTCAGCTTAACTTCATTAAGTTTTTTTGTCAGCTTAATGGTTGTGTTTTGTATGAAAAAGAGAGTGAAAAAATAGGAACAGAAGAGTGGTAAGAACAAAAGTTGGTAGGGTTTCACAATGCGTGATATGCATTCTAGAGCAGCAAAAACTTTAGGGGATGTTTGAACGAGCTTTTTTTAAAGTGATCTAAAAGCTAAAAGTCGAAATTCATTTTTTTTTTTACTTTTTAAACTTAAAGTAAAGTGCTTAAAAGCACTTTATGTCTTTATCAAACATCTTAAAAATAAAAAAGTACTTAAAAGTCAAAAGCACTGAAATATAAGTAAATACAAACACCCTTTTAATAGGGAATGTTATACAGTATTTTTGTCTAAGTAATTTTGTTTAAGGATATTTTTTTAGAAAACTTTTAATGCAAATCAATTATTTTTCTATAATTACTTTTTAAAGAGTTCGATCAAGTAATTTAGGTAGCTTGAAATAAATTTTAAGTACTGAAGTTTATTCATTTATTTTGGATGTTGAGTGACTAAAGTCTCAATTAAATAGATGTAATATTTATTTTAACTTCAATTGATATGTTTTACGTAATAAATTTCTTATATATTATTTTTCTAATTGACACGAGAGACACCTACAAAACACGTATACTAAACTAGTATTAACAAAAAGTCTATAGGTTGTGGCAGTCTTAGAGTACAATTCTGTTATACTTTGAAATCATGTATAAATATGTTTATTATATTTTTCTTATTTGAACTATGTAGAATGTCACATAATTTTATAAATAAATATTTAAATATTAAATAAATAATATTTATTTTTAAATATTAAATACACGTGCAACACACGTATCCTAAACTAGTAATATATATATATATATATATATATATATATATATATATATATATATATATATATATATATAAATGAGTACCCATTAGTTAATAAATACATATACAAATACCTCCCATCTTTATCTTTTTTCGAATCATATTCTGAAGATTTTCAACATCAGGATTTGAAATTTTTCTTGATTCTCCATATTTTTTTATTTTCTTCTCAGATCTCTGTATTTTGGGGGGTTTTTGGTGATGAAGGTTTCTTCAATCCTTTTCGTTTCACTACTTTGGTCATCTTCTTTGAATCATTACGATGCTTCAACCTCACCTCTTTTACGCTCACTCATTTCTTCGACTATTTTACCATTAGAGTAAACCTCCACAATCATACAATAAAAAATCACAGAAACAATGATGAACAAAAAAAATACAAAATATATAAATTTGGAGAAAAGATAATATACAATAACTGTAAAACTAATATTTACCTTATTTTGAGAAGCACAATCTTTATTTATTAAGGTGAAAAAATGTTAGAAAAAAGAAAAAATTGAAATGAAAATATGAAGAATAGACTCTATTTGAAAAAAATAAAATAAAAAGGTAAAATAAAATACAACAACAACAAACCCAGTTTATTCCCACATAGTGGGTTCTGGGGAGGGTAAGATGTACGCAGTCCATACCACTGTCTCTGAAGAAGTAGAAAGGTTGTTTCCGATAGACCCCCAGCTAAAGACAAAAAATAGTAAACAAATTCATAATAAAACATGAATACTAAATACAGAATAGTGACAAATCCGTAATAAAGCCTGAACCAAGATAACATAACAGAAATAAGACACACACAACGTAATACCCTACACTAACTAACCAGCGGCACCCCTACCCCCATACTCTCCTACTAGCAGCTCTCATCTATGGACATAGCCCTAGGACTACCAGTCCGGCTACCCCAAATCTCTGTGAATTACTGACTACGACCCACCCATATGCACTAGTCTTCTATCATAATTCGTGTCCTCCAAACCTCCCTATATAAGGTCATGTCCTCAGTAAGCTGTAACTGCTCCATGTTACGTCTAATCACCTCTCTCCAGTATTTCTTCAGCCTACCCATACCCCGCTTGAAACCATTCAAAACTAACCTCTCACACCTCCGAACTGGGGCATCCGTGGCCCTCCTCATCATGTATCCGAACCATCTCAACCGGCCTTCCCGCTTGTTGTCCTCCACCGAAGCCACTTCAATCTTCTCCCGAATATTCTCATTTCTAACCCTATCATTCCTAGTAAGCCCACACATCAAACACATATATTGAGTAAAAATATGAGAAATTATTCTTTGATAACGGTAAACACCATGTATTGAGTGATCCCATAAAAAATGCTATTTTAATATACAATATAATTTTATAAAAGTATTGTTATATTATTATTATTATTATATGGTATTTAACTCACTCGTAATGGTTTACTTCGGCTGACCGGCAGACACCGATGTCGGTGACGGTGTAGACACGTCGGCAGAAGGTAAGGTTTGAACCTCTCTCCCTCTTTCTCTCCCCCAGTTCTCTCTTTCCCTAATTCTCTTTATTTTCTTCCCTCTCCATTTCCCCTTCTCTGTCTCATCACTGCTATCGTCGGCGGTATTAGGGTTCCCGTCGGCTTGACTCCGACAATAGTGTAGGCGTGCATTAGTGGTCAAATAGGTCGATCAAACAGGGTGGTATGACGTCAGCTGGCGTCTAGCTTCCGACAAGACCCAGAAGACGCTCCGGCGACGTACCAGCAGAACGCAGGCGTACCGATGACATCTAAACTTTATTATTTAGTGAATTCATACAGTTTTGGTTTTCGTTATATTACTTTGTTTCTTGTTTCTTGGTGCTTTATTTTTTAGTAAATTCATACAGTTTGGTTTCTTTGTATTACTTTGTTTCTTGATTCCTTTTCCGCTTCTTGTTTGATTGAATTTCCTGTTTTCTTCATTTTACAATATAGTGCGCATAACTTTTTTACTTTTTTCTTTTGCTTTATATGTATTTAAGTGTATTTCCGATTTCCTGGGATTATAGTGGTGACCGGCTGCTTTGCCTTTTGGTGGATATTGTTATGGTACCCTAGTTTCTAGGCCAATTACTGTACTTTGTGTGTGTATTCTCATACTATTTTTGTACCGTTGCTTTATTCATTTGTCTGTCGGTTTAGGGCTCTATTTTTTTGTTTTTGAGTAGTTGCTAGAGGAGTTGATAGTGGAATAGGGTCATGTTCGAGGGGGTTGGGGGTGAAGGCTGTTTTAAGAGGGGGTGAGAAGGAAAGGGCAGGGGAGAAGGTAGGAGATAGGTCAGGTATTTAGGCAGGTTCGGTGAGGGGTGTTAGAGGTAAGCGAGAGACGAGAAAAGATAGGTTGAGGGTAGGGTCTTAGAATATTGGGATACTCCAGGGAATGTTTGTAGAGCTGGTGAAGATTCTTAAGAAGAGAAGGATTAATATTGTGTGTATTTAGGAGACTAGGTGGGTAGGTTCTAAGGAAAGGGATATGGATGAGTACAAGCTGTGGTACTCAGGGAGTGAGGGGTGTCGGAATGGAGTGGGCATATTAGTGGATAAGGAGCTTAGAGGATAGATTGTAGAGGTTAAGAGGGTCAGTGATAGACTGATGAAGATTAAGTTAGTCATTGGGGTTTTATGTTGCATGTGCATAGTGTGTATGCGTCGAGGTGGGCTTGGAAGATGAGGTAAAAGTGAGATTCTGGAAGGATTTGGACGAGGTGGTGAGAAGCGTTCCTAGCTTGGAGAAGATTGTCATAGCAGAGGACTTCAATGGGCACATTGGGGTCTTACCGGGAGGATATGATGATGTGAATAGAGGTTTTGGTTCCAGGGATAGAACTGGTGAGAGAGATGCTCTGTTGGATTTTGCAAGGGCCTTTGGGCTAGTGGTAGTGAATTTGAGCTTTTCAAAAAATAAGGAGCACCTGATTACCTTTCGAAGCGCGATAGCCAAGACCCAGATTAAATTTCTACTGCTTAGGAAGGGGGATAGGGTGTTGTGTAAGGACTGTAAAGTCATTCTAAGTGAGCATCTTTCAAACCAACACAGGCTTCTAGTGATGGACTGTCTATCAAGAAGGATAAGAAGAGAAGGGTCGGGGAGGGTTGACCTATAATTAAATGGGGTGTCTTGACACCAGTTAGTGCCCTGGAGATAGGGGAAAAGGTAGCGGGAGCGGGGGTGTGGGAGTACAGGGGAGACGTGGATGTTATGTGGGATAGGGCTGCTAGATGCATCACGGAGACTGCTAGAGAAGTGTGGTGTTTCGAGGGGTCGAGAAGGACATCGTAAGGGGGACTGGTGGTGGAATGAAGAAGTGAAGAAGGAAGTGGAGATTAAGAACGAGGCATATGTTAAGTTGTGTGAGAGTAAAGATGAAATGGAGAAACGGGTGAATAGGGAGGTTTACAAAGTAGCAAGGAAGGATGCTAAGTTGCAGTTACGGTTACTAAGTCATCAGCACTTGAAAGCTTGTATGCGGGGTTAGATGAGAAAGACAGGGAAAAGAGGTTGTATAGGCTTGCTAAGGCTAGGGAGCGGAAGGGTCGTGACCTCTATCAAGTGAAGTGTATTAAGGGGGAGGATGGTAGCATTTTGGTGAAGGATGTTCACATTAAGAAGAGATGGCAGGAATACTTTCATAGCCTTCTGAACGAGGAGGGGGACAGAGGCATTGAGTTAGGGGAGCTGGAGCACTCGAAAGAGAGCCTTGATTTCAGTTACTGTAGGAATTTTAAGGTTAAGGAGGTTAGAGAGGATATTCGTAGGATACAGAGGGATAGGGCGACGGAGCCTGATGAGATTTCGGTGGATTTTTGGAAGTATGCTGGTGGGGTAGGTTTAAGGTAGTTGACGGATTTGTTTAATGATATTTTCAAGACTGCAAGAATACTTGAGGCTTGGAGATAGAGTACTATGATTTCGTTATATAAAAACAAGGGTGACATTCAGAGTTGCAACAACTATAGGGGTATAAAGTTGTTGAGTCACACTATGAAGATTTAGGAGAGAGTGGTTGAGTGGAGATTGAAGAGGGTCGTGTCCGTTTCGGAGACTCAGTTTTGTTTTATGCCTGTTTGCTCGACGACAGAGGCAATCCACCTGGTGAGGAGATTGGTGGAGCAGTATATAGAAAGGAAGAGGGAACACTTGGTGTTCATCGACCTAGAAAAGGCATATGATAAAGTCCCGAGGGAGATTCTTTAGAGATACTTAGAGGTGAGAGGGATCTCGGTGGCGTACATCAGAGCTATTAAGGACATGTACGATGGAGGAAAGACCCGGGTGAGGACGGCGGGAGAAGATTCAGAGCATTTTCCGATCGAAATGGGGTTGCATCATGGTTCGACTCTTAGTCCGTTCCTATTCGCGTTGGTGATGGACGTGTTAACGTGGAGAATTTAAGGTGGGGTGTCTTGGTGTATGTTATTTGCGAACTATGTAATGCTAATTGATGAGACGCGGGGGGTGTGAATAACAAATTAGAGTTTGGAGGCAAACCCTTGAGTCTAGGGGTCCAAGTTGAGTAGGTCCAAGACGGAGTATTTGAAATACAAGTTCAGTGACTTGAGGAAGGAGGATGAAGTGGTGGTGAGGTTGGACTCCCATGATCCTTGTAAGAAGGATAGTTTAAAGTATCTTGGGTCTACAATTCAAGGGACTGGTGAGATTGATGAGGATGTCTCTAAACGTATTGGAGCAGGTTGGATGAAGTGGAGGCTCACCTCGAGAGTGTTTTATGATAAGAAGGTGCCCCTTAAGCTTAAAGGCAAATTCTATAGAGTGACAGTCCGCCCGGCCATGTTGTATGGATCGGAGTGTTGGCTGGTCAAGCACTCCCACATCTAAAAATTGAAGGTGGCAAAAATGAGAATGTTATGTTGGATGTGTGGGCTTACTAGAGGGGATAGAGTTAGGAATTAGGTTATCCGGAAGAAGGTGAGAGTGGCTTCGGTGGAGGACAAGATGTGGGAAGGAAGGCTGAGATAGTTTGGGCATGTGATGAGAAGGGGCACGGATGCCCCAGTTCATAGGTGTAAGAGGCTAGTTTTGGATGGTTTCAAGAGGAGTAGAGGTAGGCCGAAGAAATACTGGAGGGAGGTGATTAGGCATGACATGGAGCAACTTCAGCTTACAGAGGACATGACCCTAAATAGGAAGGTGTGGAGGGCGTGAATAAGGGTAGAAGGCTAGTGTGAGTGTGTGGGTTGTAGCAGACAGTCAAGAGAGATCTTGTGTAGCCGGGTTCGTAACTCTAGGACTGTGTACGTAGGTGTTGTTGGTATGTGAGGGTATGTTATAGTTAGGTGGGAGGCCTATTTCTTATTTCTTAGTTCCTATTTTCTTATTTAGTGTTGCCTTTATTTCTCGTATTTTTGTTTTTTCTCTGGTTTCACTTCTATTATTTCTTATTCCTATTTTTTCCGTTGTGTCATCCATCCTCCTTGTTTATTATTCTTTATCTTGAACCGGGGGTCTATCGGAAACAACCTCTCTACTTCTTCGGAGGTAGCGGTATGGACTGTGTACATCTTAGCCTCCATAGACCCCACTTTGTGGAAATACACTAAGTTTGTTGTTGTTATTGTTATTTAAGTCTTAAGATTATCAGTTTTTATAATTTTTTCTAAATATTCCATACCTAATCAATATATACTAATGAAAGAGAAATATAAGCCTACTGATGTGGCATGCCTCTATAGCCAGCATTGTCATTTATTTTTTTTCTCCATTTTTTGACATTTTTCCTCCTTAATTGATATCTAAAAGACTACAAAACTAAATAATTAAAATACATATTCATTATGTCATTCATTATTACTCCACTATTATTACTTTCATATTCTTTCAACTCTCTCCTCTAACTATCACTATACCCACGTTTTATTATAATATTAAACACCATTAATTTTTACTAATGACATAAATAAATTACAACAAACATCAAGCCTATAAATATTAGTCCAGTAGTATTGGAGTCTCGATCATACATCCTCTTCTGCAAAATTAGCTTTGTTAATGCGTGAAACTTATAAAATTTTCATCTCATCTTTTAAAGTGGGATCCGACCTTCAAAGAATTAGCAATATAAAAAAATAATTTCAGCTATTTAGAGAATTTACCACCTGTTTTTGAAAATCTGCCTTCAAATTTTGCTATGTCAACTTAAACGATAAGTATGAGGATGAAATAAAAAGGTTTGGCAAGAAAATTTTATATGAATTTTGTAGGATAGGGAAGAGTGTGTATTTAAGATTGTATCAGACTTTTTCTTTGTTTTTCTATTCTATTTTCAACTCCTCTTCTTTTTGAAGACGGTAACATTATATGAGGGTGAAACAAAAGGATTGACAAGAAAGTTAGAGGTAAGTTTGATAGTGTAGAAAAAAAATATGTATTCAGGATTGTATTTCACATTTATTGCTATCTTTTTGTTCTTCCTTTTTCTCCTCTTTTTGAACATTATAACATTATAATGTGTGCGTGTGATGAATTTATAAACTAATTATACTTATAGAAGTATTTAGATGGTAAAAAAATTATAAAAAAGAAAAGATGAATTATGAAAATTTTGGAGTAGAATGAAAGTTTTATTGATTTTATGCACTAATGGAATAGAGAAATTAACAGAATCTATATCTATATCTACATCTATAATCTGACCCTTAGAAAAGTGATTTGAACTTTTTGCCCTTCATTTAAAGATCGTGCAATAGACAAAATCATCATTTTATTATTTTTTTAATTAATTATTATTTAATTATAATCTAAATATTACTTACCTAATAAATCTATTTCATACGTCAGATATCCGCATATCCGCACCCCCCTACAAATGGTATCAGAGCCCAGTAATTTAAAAAATACAGAAGTGAGATATGTTAGAGTTATCATCAGAA
>NC_061117.1:225281078-225327993 GCF_002878395.1 Capsicum annuum | reverse complement strand
TTCTGATGATAACTCTAACATATCTCACTTCTGTATTTTTTAAATTATTGGGCTTTGATACCATTTGTAGGGGGGTGCGGATATCTGACGTATGAAATAGATTTATTAGGTAATACATAAGTATAAACATTTAATTATTTTTCCATATTTCGATATTTAATTTGAGAAATCAAAAGGCACATTTAATTATTTTTCCATATTTCGATATTTAATTTGAGAAATCAAAAGGCAGCACACCCTAATTCGGTAATTCCTATCAATTTTAGGAAAACTCCCCTTTTAACTTATTAAAAAACATAAAATATATAGTAAGATTTTCTTTTTATTATTTTAGGAATCAATTCTCAACAAATTCTACTTTATTTGAGATAGAAAAACCCATATTCTTAATTATAATAATATCTACAATATAAATTTGATGGCAGAGATATTAAGTGTTTTTTCGATGAATTTTGGAGTATTTTTTCAGTGAATTTTGGAGGTGTGTTTATGATAGCAAAAAGGTTAGAATTAATCATATTATTCTAATATCTTGATTACCATATTATTTAGTTGTAGTTTCTGTTCTATTCAGGTCTATATTGTTGATAATAAATGTTTTGTTGGACTTTAAAAAAAAAATTGTGTGAAGGTTAAATTTAATAGTATTATAATTACATCTATAACATATTTGATGGCAGAGATTCTTATAACTATTTTTTTGATTAGTTTTGGAAATGTGTCTATGATCGCAAAAAAGTTAGAATTAATCATATTATTCCAATATCTCGATTATTATATCGTTTTATTGTAATTTCGGTTCTATTCAAGTTTATAGTGTTGATTGTTGGCTTCTTTTATATATATTATAATTTTATTTATTGTTAGCTTCCGCATGATGTGCAGGTGAATGAAAGTTCACAAACAATGTGTAATTGAGACTTCTTCACGACTTTTGAGTGAGTGTTTTCTTTTTATTATTTTTCTCTAGAAACACTGTGCATACTTGTCTAAAATTTTTCTCTTCTATATATTTTTAATGCTCTTTAGTTATGTCTTTCTATCTGCTGACGAAAGATAAATCATTCTAACATAGTTTGATTTTACTTTTCTTTATTTCTTAATGCTAAAACCTTTTAATTTTATGTTGTTTTGGCTTTACTTTTTAAAAGTTTCGAGGTTTTAAATTTAAATTATGCATGTTGTATTGTTCACCAACCACTCTTAGGTGAGGTTTTTAGAGAAATGATCAGAAAGGGAAAATCTCCTTTTTTTTTTTTCAAGAAAGATGGATATTTTGGATATTTATAATTTGTGGGTATATTTAGCAGGAGATTATTGATGCAGTTGCTAAAAGCAAACTGTAGGGGAATTGCAGGGGCCAAGATAATCTTTTTACTGAATGTATTAGTTATATCTAAAAAATACGTAAATAGTATTATAAATCACAATAATTAACAATTTTAGATATTCAAAAGATATATGAAAAACTACTGTAAGTTACAACAATTAACAATTTAAAAATATTCAAAAGATTATATACAAAAAAAGTACCATCAAAGAAAGACTCGAAAGATGCCACATAATTATTTATACATATCTTTTCATGTTTAATTAGTTACATTGTTTGCATGGTGGAGGTAGGAGATGTGATTCATGAGAATTTGTTACGTCCCCTATACCTTGCTCATACAAAAATTGATTTGTATATAATTTTCTTAACTATGGATTGTTAACATATTTTCTAATATCTACACCAAAATTTTTAAATAAAAAATGTTAAAATGATGGTGCATAACTTGATAGACAGGATTACTGAGAGTGCATTATTTTCTCTTTGCCAGTGGACCACACTACTTTTGGTTTTCCTCACCTCATATTTAATCTTCTTATTAACTTCATCACTATTATGAATTAGGAAATGTAGGAGAGAACCTCTTGTTTGTTAAAAAGATATCATGTTTTAGTATTGGATTGATTTGACCTCAGTAAAAGGAATGATAATGTAGAGGATTTTTGTCGTGGAACTCAACTAAATTGGAATTTAGACATCATTGATTGAGATATCATACCTCATCATCAATAAGTGGGTAGTAAGCAACACCAACTTGTGGTGTGGCTCACTGGTCGGAGGGTTGAAAATCCACCACAGCTACCTGGGATCGATTTCCAGGTAGGGCCTTTGAGTTGAGCCTATCGCACCGGGCTTGCCTAGTGCGGTTAAAAAGCTCTGATGTTACTTGCAGGCTGTGCACAGGGGGGTTTACCTAGTGCGTACATCCGAAGGGTGTAGCGACTGCGGGTTTTCCTGAAATTTCAAAAAAAAAAAAAAAAGCAACACCAATTATGCGTTGCATGTGTATTTCATATTAAGCCATCAATAGATATGAAATATATATAAAAAAAAATATTTATTAAAAATAACAATTGACTTTAAAAAACTTTAATCATGAGATCTTCACATGCCTTATCAGTCTCGGTGACTAAATCTACCTACACTGAATGACTAACATAGAATTAAATGTACAAAAAAGGCCTATAAATTAAAATAGATAAGTGCGGAGTGTGAACTACGCACGCCTGATTAAGTGGAGAAAGATAATATAAGGGTTTAACCTAAAAATCCTAACCTTAAGATCAACTAAGTTGTTTCTGTTAAATTTTGGTAAAACAGCATTGTCACAAACATTATTTTAACAATGGTAGATGGCTTCCTTTTGTGAGAACTATACTATGTGAATGCAGTTTTTGATAATTGAAATGAGTTTGTTTAAAATGAAGCATAAAATAACTTGCAAATTGAAAGCTTGAGAAAAAGAGAGCTTTATGGATTTTGGTTTATGAAATTAAAGGGTTAGAGGATATTTGAATGGGCTTATAAGTCATATGTTAGAACTTTTAATTTATGACTTTTAACTTATTTATACCTTTTTAGCTTAAAAATAAGTGTTTCACACTTTAAGAATTATACATCTTTTAAAAGTAATGAAGTTTTATGGTATATTATTTTATCAAGTTTTCAATGAAAAAAATTATATAAATAATTTAGAAAACGTTTGTTGTTCACTTGGCGCATGAATCTTATACACTATCTCATCAATCACTATCCTTTGAACTACCATAGACATAGTGCAAGGTGGACACATTTTTAAAACTGTTGTATCTCTCACGTGCCTCTCAACAAGTTAATTTTAAATATTTGCCAAATATTTAATCATGGGTTTTCTAATCTATAGAGAGTTATAGTGTAAGGGGAAAACAAAAACACCCAATATTTTAGATATGAAACTTACAAAATGATGATAGTGTAAAAGGTTTACCCTATCTACTCTTAATAAAATATGAAACATCATGTTCTAATCTGTATTATATTGAAAATATGGAGGTTAGAAATATTACTTGAACTTTATGTCTTTCATTAAAAGATTTTAAAATAGATAAAACTATCATTTACTATTTTTATTGAAATATAAATAATTATATGAATAATATTTTAAAATAATGAGTCCTAAAATATATGATAAATTTTAAAAATTAAGGATTACTAAAATATATGGCAACAACAAAATTTATGATAAGAACTATTAGGAAAATCAATAACTAGAGAATCTTAAAAAAATTAAGAAATCCTAAAATATATAATTCAATAAAATATATGATAAGAATTATTAGAAAAAATAATAATTAGAAAATCCTAAAACATATAGGAGGAGGAAAATTGAAAAACAAATACATGATTTTTCTTGGGAAAGGACACCACGTAGCTTTTTTTAAAAGTAATGGACAATAATAGCCCACCTTTTTCTTTTTGGACAAAAGTAACACTTCGGCTGTATTTAATACCATTTATTAGCCTTCTACACGCGCCCTAATAAGCCAAACACTAAAGGATAAAAAAGTCACACGTGTCCTTTGCCGTTGTTCTTTGGGAGAACTTGTACCTACAGTTCACGTTACTTGGTATCCTTTTTCTTGTTCTTTTCTCGAAAAAAAAGAAATACAGTAACTGATACCTACAGTTCACGCTAAAGGATAATGATTTGTAGTGATGAAAATCAAGAAAAAGGTTAGTACTGACACCAAATTAGCTGGTAGAGGTACCAGATATGATCCTAAATTTGTTGCTACTGATGATGCTTTTGAAGATTTACCAAATCCTGATGTTCGATTGAAGGATTTGAAGAATGTTAATGCTAGTCCTAGTTGAATTACTAGGTCTCGAGGTAAATTAGTTGGTGATCCATCAATGGTGAAACAAAAAAAATCCGCTAAAAAAAGGGCACAAATAGATTTGAGTGAGGATTCAAATCTTGTTGTTATTCGAAAAAAATAAAAAAAACAGTGATTCAAAAAATGATGAAGATGATGGTAAGTCATTTAAAGGAAAGGAGAAGATAACTATTAATGATGAAGGAGATGCTCCCAGAAAAATAAAAAAAGAAATCGATCAAATAACGGAGAAGATGATGCTCAATCATCCAAAAAGAAAAGTAAAAAAGTTCCTTGGAAGAGAAAAATACCCAAATTAACTGATTTTGAGGTACATTGTTTGTGCTTTGTATGTATTAATTATGTCTGATAGATGTTCAATTGTTGTGTTGAATTTGTGTATATTTGAAATATGTGTGTTATTGATGTATATAATATGTGTCAGTGTTGTATATGAAATGTATTGGGTAGTGATGTTTGTGAAATTTAGTGTACATTGACTGTACAACTGTTTGTGTATCAGGAATGTATAAGAACTGTGTATAGTTTGAATATTTATATTGTAACTCTATAAAATTAAAAAACACTGTTGTAATATGAGTACAATTAGTGTACATTGACTGTATAAATATTTGTGTATCAGAATTGTATAAGAACTGTGTATAGTTTGAATATTTATACTATAAGAGTAAAATTAGCAACACTGTTGTAATGAATACTATATGAGTAATATATGTAGCTTTTTTAAATACTTATACCTAAAAGTACACTTATGTATTGCAGGTTTGAGATTGTTTCTTGGTCCATCTGATCATTACAAGTGTCAGCTCAGCGTCCACATAGACTGTGCTATTGTGACTGCGTTGAAATCTAAATTGGACAAGAAACAACTTGATTTGTTTAAGAATAGTTGCTTTGGGTATTTCTTATCTTTACCAAATATTTTTCCTCAAAATCAACTTATCCATGAAATGTTGCTTAGGGAACTTGTTTGTGAGAGAGATGATGAAATATGAATTAAAGTGAATAACACTAGGTTACGTTTCGGCTTACAAGAGTTTGCTATAATTAGCGGCTTAAAATGTACTGGAAATTACAATATTGAATTTGCTGTTAGTGAAGAAAGTAAGCTGATGTACTTGTATTTTTCAGGAAAGTCCAAGGTCACAAAGCTTGATTTAGAAGAGTGTTTCATGAGAAAAAAGTGGCGATGTGATGAAGATGCTTTACAAATTTATGTTTTGTTCTTCATTTATTCTTTTATTTTTTCTGTCACGTATAGTTATGTTATAACTAAGAATGATTTCTTATTGGTTGAATCTGGGAACTACTAAACATTTCCTTGGGGAAAATTATATTTTCGTTTGATGTTGGAGTCAATGAAGTCTAAGGTTTATCAGCGAAAAACTATGTATCGTTGTACTGGTTTTCCTCTTGTATTTCAGTGTTGGTTTTATGAGTGTTGTCCTTATGCCGATGGCCATCTTGCTGACCGAGTGGATGATGGTGTGCCACGTATACTGAATTGGTTTGTAAAGTATAGACCAACATACAAAGAGGTCAAGTCTGCATTTTTTGATATTAGGCAAGAGCAGGTATATCGTTACTTTAAATTGTAATTTATATATGTTTTGTTAAATTGTTATGTGTTTCTTAAATGTTGAGTGTTGTTTTGTATGTGCAGGTTGTGTTGTGTAACATTACGCTGACAGTTCTTGAAAAAACAATCCTTCAATTACCTGATTTCAAACATGTGCCTAGCACAAGTAAACAAGAATGTAATCAGTCGAGCTCAGATCAGGAATTGGCACTTTTGAGAAATGATGTTAAAATGGTATGTCGAAGGTTTTTGTCACGCCTCAAATCCTATTGGGGCGGACTGGCACCCGTAACCGAGGAAGCCCGGGAAAACCAGCTCATAACCTTATACTTCCCATGCATACCTCTATGACAACCCAAAATTCGGACAACATCATGTTGCATATAAAAGGAAATAATCACCTGTATAAGATCGATCACACATATATATGTATATACAATACTTGGCCGTTGGAGCCATCGCGTCTATTAACAAAACACCACCTTGACTATACATTAGGTTTACAAAGCCTCTAGATAATACACAGAGTTTAACTAAGGTCGGGACACACCCCGCCATATAACTAACTTCTATACAATACCAAAAGTGATTGGATATGACACGGAAAGCCCCGAAGCAAACTGGAGCTCACCAAAAGCAGCTGGGTATCCTGGCTCCTACTTGTGCGATGTATGAGCTGAGGTACCTATGCCTGCAGCATGAAATGCAGGTCCCTCGTGGGGGACGTCAATACGAAATATGTACTGAGTATGTAAAGCTGTAGATAATCACATGTGATATAGGAGCTCAATAGAAATCAGAAACAAATGAATAAATCGTAATAGGAGTGGACCACACTTACTAGAACTTGTGAGAACCTGTACATTGCATTTATTCAATCACTTTACCTTCGTTCTTATCATCTTTGTAACCGTTACTGTACTGTACTGTGAACATTAGGCTGCCTCCGGTACATATCAACTGGGATCGACCCATGATAGGCTTATTCCCCTGGGATACCACCCATAAACACATAAATAGGGATCGACCCATGATAGGCTTATGCCTCTGGGATACCACCCGATAAGAGAGAACTTCCATCACTTAGTTCAATTAATCTTTGAGATTGTTATTTCGGTCGACACCGCATTTTTGATACTTTGAAACAATGATACATCAATAAGATACATATAAATAGATCATCAATGCAATAACAATGAAGTAAGAACTCATTGGCACATCAATAAAACGTTTTGGAGTCATTAATAGCACATGGATCTTGTTTGAGTAACCGGATACCTTCTGACATTCATTAGTGCAATAAACATGTAAGATTTGGAAAACAAGTAAGTATTGTAATGTCTTGACATCTTGTAGGGTGGAAACAAGTTCATTGGTAACGTAGGCCATCATACAAAATCATTATGGATCACATGTTACTGAATAACTTTGGAAACTTTCTTAATAGAACAATTGTTCACTTTCATGCCAAAGATATGGTATAGAGTATGCTTTACATACCTGACTGTCAACCTTCAATACTAGTCCCAAATGGACTTCTCGTCTTTTCGGATTACTTATCTACAATGAACATATATAGCAATCTAGTATTAGCGACCAAACGTCACAATTCAATTATTTGAATTCACCAAACTAGTGGTTAAGTAGTAAGCCTTAATTACACCATAAAGGGTGTCACTTTAACCCTCTTATACTCCAATTACATTCACATGCCATGCATATTCATACACCATACTCCAATATCAAGTTTGGATTCATTTATCCTTCCAACCAATCCATTAAACCAAATTGAGCTATAGACATAAATAATCATCAATTCAATAGTATATCGCCATATCCACCTTCCATAACTCAATTACCATAGCCACCCTCCACAATTCAATACAACCAAACCATGCAAAATAGTCCATAACCCTATTTTCATTACCTTTCAATAACAACCAATACATATAATCCTCTATCACACATATACATATGGAAGAGAACAAAGGCAAATAATATTCATACCTTAGAATTCACCTCTTGATTATGCAATCCTGTTTGCACAAATAATAGGTGCCGTTCGAAGCTCTCGAGATGACAAACGCAGTTATCGGATTACTTTGAAATTTCTACGGTTGAATCAAAAGTAATTTAAAGGTCAAATTTGGCTAGGGTTTGTTCTTTCTCAATGATTGATGATGAAAATGAGTTTTTGAACTCATATAAATGTATATGTACACATATTCCCGTCCATAATATCATAGGGAATGACAAAGTGCCTATAAAATTTAAATAATGTCAAATCTGTCCTTTGGTAGACTATTTTGATAAGCTAAAGTAGATCGACCATAACTCTTTGATCCAATATCGGATTTGGGTGAAATTGGTATCGTTGGAAAGATAATTCAAAGGTATTTCATTTCATATAAAGTAGGCCACCCAGTTCGTTTTGTACAAGGAGTTATGATCGTTTGAAGTTGACCCTAAAAATCTATTTTGAGAGGCTGAAGTAAAACGAGTATAACTCCTTACTTAGACGTTGGATTTGATGAAACCAATTGCATTGGAAAGAAGACTCAAAGATCTTTCTTTTCATAGGTCGCAGCTCTCCCAGTTCATTATATTAAGGGAGTTATGATCGTTCAAATTTGACCCAAAAAATTGGCTGGCCTCAGTAGTTTGTGTGCAGGTGCACATTTACTATTCCCAATATCCCGGCCACTGTTTTATAGTTTCGAACGTGCTCGATTATATCCGAAACCTATCCGTTTTTGGAAATCTTTATATCGTTGGAAAACTTATTCAATAACCTTCGCATGGAACCATCGACGGGCAAATTTCGGTATAAATAAAATAAAAAAATTAATTCCATATAAATAAGTCCAATACACGTACTTGAATACGCCAATATATGTACTTGAATACGGGGTGTTACAGTTTTTATTAATGTTTGTATGTTTTTGTTAATTGATGTGTTGACTTTTTCCTTTTATGTTTAGTTAACGAAAAAGGTTTCCTCGATTGAGCAGTTTATGAAATCCTCATTTGAATTGATTTTTCGAGCTCTAGATATAAAGAATGCGCCTAAGGTATTCTTTTCCTGAATTTCTCCTATTTTTTTAACAAAACTTATATAAACTATTATACTTATTTTACAAAGTTTTTTTTTATAGGTACATCAATTGGTGATAACGATGGTGACAACTCAAATGAAAAAGACGATGAGACACCTAATGTTGGTGGTACAGGTGATGATCAAGTTAATGATCCACCTAATGTGGGACAACAAAATGATGTTGTACCGGAAGTGGATCATATAAGTGACAATTTGATGGATGATGTAGGAAAAACAACAGATTGTGTAGGTGGTGACGTAATTGGACATTTGGTGCATGATGTTAGAGAGAAAGTTAATTTTGTAGGTGATTGTATAGGTGGTCATGTAGATGTTGATTCTGCGGTTGAAACTTTTAAGAATGGTGCTTCGAAGAATTTTTCAATTTTTAATTTATTGAAGTTCACACAAAGCTAAGGTGAAAATAAGGATATAAGGGAGGGTAGAAATAGTCAGGTTGATAGTGTTTACACCTAATTTTTTTCCTCCACAACCAAGTTTAATTTCGAGCTTCTTCGGTTGTTAATAAAATTAAAGTATTTATTTCATTCGAATAAATTTTTGTCAAAATACTTTATACGTAATTTTATCATTTTATGTAGCGATTATATATTATTTTATTCAATTATACGAGATTATAATTTTGCTACTTAAATGTTTATTTCACAAATATCAAATTTTAATTAAGGATAATCTTTGAAAATAAATACAATGATTAAATCTTGATTTAAATATAATTTATTCTCAAAAATAATTTATTTGGATAAATATGTGCTTGATTTTATCGGATCAAGAAGCTCGGGATTAAAGGAGATATTAAATTCATTTCGAATTTTGACTTAATTTAGACAATCTATTAGATTTGGCCATAATTGAAATCAAATTGGCCATAATCGCAATGCAATTGGCCAATTGATTTTCAATTTTGCCAAAACTTAAATGAATTGGCCAAATTATCAAATTACATAATCCACTCAATTTGTTACCCAATTTCAGCCCATTTTGCCCTTTTAATTTTAGCCAGCCCAACAACAAAGAATAATTTCAGCTCCATTGGCCCAAACCACACCAGCCCACTTCCATCAATAACCCGACCCATCCCATATATCTCTTCTCCTTCATCCAAAATAATAGTATCATCCTCCAACCTTCGATATCGACAATCAGCTTATTACCTTCGACAACAAACAATAACTCTTCTCCACCCAAATCCAACGACCCGATAACACCCCTAACAACTCGCCAACGATTCGAACAACCCGACCTGATCATTCTCACACGCGTATCATGCGATAGTACAATGAAGAAGAACTGTGAAGCTTCAAGAAAACAGCTTAGGTGTCACCTGCAACTGATCAAATCCGCAAATCTCGAGATAATGGTACGATTTTCATACATGTTTGGTGAAATTCGATTGGAAGGTGAAAGAATTCTCATCTCCTCATTCCTATTGGCTGCTTGTTTCGAATTTGGGGAGCGGGGAGAAATCCAAGATCGGTACATTTACTGATGAAATCCAAGTTGTAGAAGGATTCCAATTTGAATTTCAAAATTTCTCCTTTTTTTAAGTCCCTAATCTACCCCTAATTCGTCTTCTATATAAAGACCCCTTGGGTCACAGTTTTAGAGGATTTTTTTGGCTCCTCTTCTTTCCCTTCTGAGTTCGAAATTTTAGAGGCATTAGGGGATTTTTTTTTTGGGTTTGAAACTTTGGGTGTTGGAAAATTGATTGAAAGATTTTGGTTAAAAATTTAGGGTTAGAGAGAATCTTCAAAATCAGAAATACACACAAAATGGGGTTAGAAAGGGGGCTCTCAAAGGGGAAAAACACTCTGTACGCCTAAGAAACATACATATTTAGGAGGTGCGTCTGAACTGTCGAAGCAGCTGTGAGTTTTTTGGTGGTCGGAATCCTATCGTCAGCTCGTTATCCCATTTTGCTGCCCCGAAAGAGGTAAATACACCTTCCTTTTTAATTTTGTTGTGGTTATCATTTTCTTCTTCGTGGTTTCACTTCTGTTTACTGGGAATGGATGCTGTAGAGGCCTGGAAGACATAGGATTTTCGTGTTTGATATATTGTTCTACTAAAAAACTCATTCTTACCCGTGTTTGATTGGTTGTCGTTCATGCTTGATCTCTCTCATATCATTCGTCTGAATGTTACTAGTTAGCTTTAATGCTTCGACTTTAAAAACTTTTTTGCTGGTCTCATATTCGATGTTGCTTTGTAGTTCATAGAGTAGGAGAATAAAATATTTACGTATTTTTGAAATTCAAAAAAATGTTTAAAGAATAGATATTAGGCAGCCTGTTCGCATATCTTTTTCGCTCAAACGCAGGAAATTGTTACAAGTAAGAACTTGAATGTTATTTTCTTCCTACTTGCCACTCTCGATGTACAATAGTCTCATTTGATTCTAAAGTTTATTTTAAAATATGAGAGTGGACTATAGGGCTAAATTATGTTTTCTTCATGGCTAATTCAATTTGCTGTAATTGACTCATGAGAACAAATTAAAGTTTGACAGGCTAATGTTTCTTTCCTTTCTTGCTTTTCTTGTTCACATATAAGTTGGGGCATCTTGTCTCATGATTAAACTACCCAAAATTGGGTTTATGTAGTTTTTGAATCTCATTTGTTTGTTAACCCAGTGGTAACGAAGGCATTAAGATTTTAGCCTTGCTTTTCTTGAAGTTTCAGCTATTGTATTCCTCGCCTAAAGTGATTAAGTCTTTAATTTTGTATGTTTGGCATTTTGGAATTTGAATATTGCTTGTGATCCATGGTTTATGTAGTATGATCCAGGAGTTGTAACTCTTTTTTTGTGACATGCTTAATTGGGTCCTTTTGTGGAATTAAAGTGATAAATTATTTTCTTATTTCGCTAAAGACCATAAGAATTTCTTTTTGAAACTTTATTTCCTCCTGTAGTTGAAATTTCTTTAATTCATTATGAACATTTTCTTCAAACTTTATAGACTTTTGCTCCTGTGGCATTTTTACCTTTGTGTGAATGTATTTGAATGAAGCAGGAATGCTATAGCTTATTAATTGTTAAAATCTTGGACATATGTTAATTTCTTCATTCCTTTCTTTGCATGCATCCCCCTTGGAGTTCAAATGGGCTCCTTCTCTCTTTGCATTTCATAAATGGGCCAATGAGATCTATCCTTCCGAGTTAAGCCCAAAAGAAAATCCAAGAATCCATCGCATAGCATACGGACGTGAGGAGTCAAAAGGATAAGAATGGGTTGAAATCTCATTTTCGAAGAGGCTAAGAGACTTAAAAGTCTCATTTTTTATCTTATTTATTTATTTATTTATTTATTTATTTGTTGTCTTATTCCTTTATTCCATTATTTATTCATTTGGGCCTCGAAGTCAAAGTTGTAAATTTAATACAGGTAGAGCGGATTTTGGGCCAAAAAGGCTCGAAAACTAGATTAGTACAGGTGGAGTGGATCGAAAGCCCAATTAGACTAGGACAGGTCTCGATTTTGGTTCATTGGCCTAAATCTTTTACTTTCTCCTCCCTTTCCCCTTTTATGTGTTTATTTGTTTATCAGTTTTGTTTAGACTTAGTTAAAATCCCTACTAAGTTGCCTAAATCTATTTTGCAAAAGTCTTTTCTAAAAATTCAATCACTTTTCAATAAATTAAATTTTTAGAAGTTAATCAAAAGATGTTTTGAAACAATCCAGATAACCGCAAGTTAGCGGACGTTTTAGGTGCCTAACACCTTCCTAAAACGTCAATAGGAACCGCTTATCTAGAATCTCTAACTAAAAATGATTTTCCTATTTTGAATCATTTGAAGTAACTCTCTAAAGGTTTCTTAATTCCTTTTCAAAATTAAGTGGCGACTCTTTCAAAAGTCAAAGTTTCTTCGCAAAACAGAAATGTCGACTCTGCTGGGAACTTTAACTAGGTTCTAACCAAATGTTTGATTTCGTATCTTGATTAGCTGTTTATGTGTTTATATGTTTCAATTTTGTAAAGTTTAACTATCGCATCTCATGGCATATTCATGCATTATTTAAACTGTTTTGGGATTTCGTGGATGTCCCTACCCCTATTGTTCAATTTTAATAATGTGTTGGAAATACGAACGGTTTATTAGCACGTGAGTCGTTTGATGCTGTTCGCATTTTCAAACTCAAGTTGTCCGCTTGAGAACTAGTGTTCAAACCCACTCTAGACACCAAGGATAGAACGAAACCAAAACTCTATTTTAGGCATGAGCCTAGGATGACCCAATACCCGAGCGGGGTATTGGGCCCATTAGAAAACCTTCCATGCGTCTATTGACCCCGAGTCAATTACAGACGAATCATATTTATGTGTTGAAAAAAATACATGCTTGTCTAATTCAATCCATTATCCTTTGTGGTCGGGGGAAGACTTATCTTTGTCTGCTTTTATGTAGGATATGGCTCAACTACATTCCCATGAAAAGTTTAAGATGGTTACTAAATCTGACAATTTCTTGAAACTATGGTGGGACCAGATGAATGCAGAAGAGAGAAAGATTGTTAGAAAACACATTGGGTATCTCCCTTCTTTGATCGAGATGGACGTTTGGCCCGAAATGATCCATGTACTAACAACTTTTTGGTATGATCAGAATATGGTATTTCGCTCCGAGGATTTTGAATTGAATCCTACCATTGAAGAGGTATTGATTTGTTACGAGAGTACGGAAATGTGTTTTAAGAGAAGGGAGACACCTGATAAGAATATTTTAGTCCCGGTTGTGTGGGATCGTCAAAAGATCAAGGAGGTATTTTTAACTGATGACAACATCTGGCTAGGAGAACGTGATGGAGCAAATATCACTTTTCGTGAGTTGTATCGTCGGTTCGGAAGATTCAATGATTTTCACAAATTTGGACGTAAATTTGAGTCAGAAGCAAAATGGAAGGAGACGAGAGCCTTTGCATTTTCGGTAGGCCTACTTGGAACCATGGTGTTCCCACAGGGAAAAAATGGCACAATTCATCCGAGGGTTGTCTCAGTGACCCATGCACTCTTCTTTGGAATGGAGTACAATTCTAAAAAGGTATTCCACAACTTAGCTCCCATGATTGTCGCCGACATATATCGAGTTTTGGGAAGATGTCAAGTAGAGAATCATTTCTTTCAAGGCTGCAACCTTATATTACAATGGTGGATGATGATGCATTTGGTGAAAAATCCTAGAACGGCACAACCTGATCACAAAACAAGGAGGAATCTACTAGAATCGCACGACATGTGGTTGTTCTTACACAAGTTCAAAAGGGAAGCATCTCATGAATTTTAGTTTAAGACTCTTGGAGAATTAAGAGATGATGATGTCCAATGGCCCATTAATTATCTTCTTTTAGGGAAATACATTATTCGAGGGGGCGAGTGGCCTTTTCTAGTGCTTCTGGGTATCAGGGGAACCCGTCCCTACAATCCTGGCAGAGTTCTTAGGCAATTCAAGATCAAGAAGGAGATGCCTCAAATCGATTCTATGCTTAGATTCTTTACCAAATATGATGAAAGTGAGCCCCTGCTCAGAGACTACATGATAAATGGATAGAGAATAAGAAAGTGGACGGAAGTCTCTTTCCGTATAGGGTATGAACTTGAATTCAGCGACACTTACAAGGAGTGGTTAAAAAAGTGCCTCGCCGAAGCATTGATTCCGGGGCTGAACGTGCCCACTCGGGTCGTGGATGTTGAATCCGAGCATCAGATCCGACTCCACAACTTCAGGATGAGTTTAAAATATGTAAAATCGTGCACCGACAGATGCATGTAGAAGATTCTTTAACAATACGTATGTTTAGGGAAGAGTTGAAAAGAGCTAGGAAAGAGGCTGATGATGCTAGGCAGTGTTTAATCGATTTGGATGATAGCATGGCCTCTCAACTCGATAGTATAGGAAAAATAACTTACGACAGCAAGGCACAGTTATGTGGGAGTCATCTGATCATCAATAGGTATCAAATAGCACAGAAGGTGAACAAGGCAAAGAAGGCAAAGGCAGACGAAGGAGCCTCCGATAGCTAGTTTTTCTATTTCCCCTGCGTGGGAACTTATTTTCTTTCATGTTATTTCCCTTTTTCCCTAAATATTGTATCCCTCTTTTGTTATCTTTTGTAGGCATTTATGCCCCTTTTTCGTGTCTATATAAGTTGGGGGATAATGGATGGACTTTAAGGAAGCATATATTTTCTTCAAAATCGTTAGGCCTGAACCCTTGGCTCAAAAAGGGTCACTCCAGTTAGGATTCACATTATTATAATATTTTGTGTAATATAATTGTCTTATGTGCTTGTGTGTGTTTGTTTGGATCAAAGGCAAGTTTATCCGTTATGCTCTTATGGATGAATTTGGCTATGACTCAAACAACTCTGCGTGGTTATTTCTTGTCAAATATTTTGCATTACTTATTACATACGAAAGCTAACATATCTGCCTTTAAGTTGTTTTACTTTAAAGATAACAAAAACTACTCCGCATTGATATAAGCTAGCAGAACATCCCTACTTCACCGGTCAAAAGCGCACAAAATCCTATGCTCTGACCATCATTCAATAATGACTAGAAATGATGAAGAAAACGCATTGACCATCAGGGATAATATAATAGCGAAACAGAGTGAGATGATTGCGGAACTCGCAAGAAAGCTTGAAATGCTTCAGGAGGAAATAAATCATACTCGAGATTTGGCTCACCTGGCCATCACTGTTAATGCTCCCGCTTCAGGAGGATACGGGACTTCACTCCAAATCCTTTCCCTCAGTACGCCTATTCTCGGGGATCAGCCAAATAACATATTATCAGTCTCTTCCCCTCCGCTTGTCCAAAATACCAATCTTGAAAATAACCCAGATGCTTACCATCCACAAAATCTATCTCTAACCCCACAAAATCCATCTCCGAATCTATTCCCAAATCCCCAGAACCCATTTGCAAATCAACAAAATTCGTGTCCAAATCCACAAGATTCACTCCCAAATCCATAAAATCCATCCCCGAATCTTCCATCGAATCTATCCCTAAATCTACCAAATTCATTTCCAAATTTGCAAAATCCTTCTCAGATGCCACCAAACTACTCGCAAATTCCACAAAACTTTTCTAAATTTTAAAACGTCCTCCCCACCTACCAACCAACTTCCTTTCATCCATAAAATCAAGCCTCCCTTCCAAATCCCCCTCATGCCATCATATCCTCCAACATCTATAATCCCTTTCCTAATCTCGAGATGGACCATTACGAAGAGAAGGAGAAAGAGTGGAGGACCGAACATGAAATGAAGTTGCTAGCTATGAATGAAGAGATCATGAGGATCAAAGAATCTCATGGAGCGAGGGACCACGACGGCTTAGGGTACGATGACTTATGTGTTCACCCTGGAGTAGATCTACCAGAAGGGTACAAGGTCCCCAAGTTTGAAGTGTTTGATGGTGCCAAAAATCCAATGGACCATCTGAGGAGGTACTGTGAGAAACTGGTGGGGATCAGAAAAAATGAGGCTTTATTGATGCGCCTATTCAGCTGAATTTTAAGCGGTGAAGCCTTAGAGTGGTTCATGTATCAGGAGCCGAAAAGATGCACTGGTTGGAGAGCATTGGCCAAGGGTTTGCTCGACAGGTTCGCATTCAACATTGAAATAGTCCCGGACCGGTATTCACGAGATCGGATCAAACAGAAGAGTGATGAGAGTTTTCAAGACTATGCTTTTCGTTGGAGGAAGGAAGCTGCCAAAGTGCAACCCCCATGTCCGAGGAAGAAATGGTATTCGTGTTCTCTCATGCTCAAGAAGGAGAATATTATACCAGGATGGTGTCCGCTGTCAGGGCGACTTTTGCGGATCTGGCAAAAATAGGAGAATCATTGGAAGAAGGTATTTGGATAGGAAAAATTGCCAAGACCCCGACATTGTCCGGGACTGCCATGTTCTCAAAGAAGAAAAGGGAGGATGTAGGCACGATTTCTGCTGATTCTGTTGCAAAAACAAAAAAGAGGTTCAACTCTAGCAATGTTTTCTTTTCTCCGTTGTCACCAAGACTTCAGCATGTGTTCTACGCCCACCCCAATACCAAGCTCCACTTTCAAATGTCCAACCTCAGTACCAAACTCCACTCCCAATACCAAGCTCCACAGCTAAATATCTTTTCCCAATACCAAACTCCATCTCTAAATTATCAGACTCATATCCAATCCATTTTTCCAAATAACCGAACAAATATCCAAGCACCTCTAAATTATCACCAAGGGCATCCTCCTATAAACCAAAGCCATTATAACCCCCCACGTCCAAACTACGAAAAAAAACCTCCCCAAAACTTCACACAACTAGCTGAAAGTCGCACTCAATTGTTCGAAAGATTGAAGAATGCCTATCATTTGCTACTGATACAGCCAAAGCCTGTCAATCCCAACTCTCAATTTTATCATCCTACTCAAAATTGTGCCTATCATTTAGGAGCAGCAGGGCACAGTACCGAGGACTGTATTACCTTAAAACATAAGATCCAAGATCTGATTGATCAAAAGGTCATCACGCTTCAGTCACCGACGCCAAATTCAACAGTAACCCATTTCCTAATCATGGGGGACCTATAGTTAACATGATTAAAATAGAATGAGAATGGGCATCTGGCAAGACTATTACTAAGGTGAATTCAGAAAAGTGCAAAAGGGCGGAAGAGGTAGAAAAAATAGAGAGAGTTGTGGCTGCCTTAAGTGTCAATGAGAAAGCCCCATTTATAGTGATGATGGTCCCGATCCAAGTGTACACTCCCCCGCCAAGGAAGGAATTTATTGTACAGACCGCTGCTGCCTAAGGAATGACGCGATCGGGACGATGCTATATCCCTGAAGAATTGATCAACAAAAAAGATTCACAGAAAAGGCTTATCACTGAATGGGAGGCTGAGGAATTTTGGAGGCATATGCAACCAAAAGCCTATTCAATTGTCAAACATTTAGAGAAGACTCCAACCCAAATTTCTATTTTGGCATTATTAATAAGTTTGCAATACCACCGACAAGCTCTATCGAAGGTCTTGGATGAAGCGTATGTTCCCGCAGGAAAGAGTGTTGAGAACCTGGTTGTGATGATAGGAAATACTATGGGGAATCATCACATATCATTCAGTGATGAAGAGTTACCGTTTGAGGGAGCGATGCACAATAAAGCCTTGCACGTCACTGTCATTTTCTGAGACTATGCGATTAATCAGGTATTGATAGATGATGGATCTGGTGTGAACATTTATCCTCTCTCCACGTTGGTTCAAATGGGCAATGATTTGGGAAAAATTCATCAAAGCCACGTAAATGTGAGAGCATTTGATAGAGGGAAGAGAGATACCATAGGAGAAATTAATTTGTACATCTAAGTAGGACCTGCTGAGTTCAAAACTAAGTTTCATGTTATGGATATTCATCCTAGCTACAACATGCTCTTGGGAATACCATGGATACATGGTGCAAAGGCCGTTTCATCACCCCTTCATCAACTATTGAAGTTTATTTGGGAGGATCATGAAGTAGTCATCCAAGGGGAAGAAAGCCGGGCGGATCATCCCAATGGTTATGTACCGGTAATTGAAGATGTTCCAAAGGGTAGTAGTTTCTATACGGTGGAAATTGTAAATGTTGTGGAGAAGGATCTGACGCTCAAAGCGCCAATGCCTTCTGTCTACAAAATAATTGTGATGGTGATGTTAAAAAATGGATTCGAGCCTGGTCGGGGTTTCGGTAAGAGTCTGCTAGGAATTATTGAGCCTATTATGATCCCAGAGAAGTCCTCTAAGTATGGGTTAGGATATTGGCCTACAAAGGAGGATGAGATTGAGAATAATTTGAAGGCGAGTCTGTTTAGGCCCTCACCGCTCCTATACCAGTCATTTCCCATGCGTAAGATGTCAAATGATGATGGTCTTGAGGATGGGATAGGAAATCTGTTCGAGGGATGCAATGCTGTACCAAAAGATTTCCCCAAGTCCAGTGGGGTGAAAAAGATTGCACCAGGGGAGGCCTTGCAAAACTGGACCTCCACTCCATTCACAACACGCCACCCATCGTGGTAGATGAAAAGGCAACTACTAATAGTTTTTTAAAATCGGTGATGATCTAGATGAGGACCCACGATCCACCCTTTACATCTCAAAATTCCTTTTCATATTTTACTGCTTTCAAAAGGCATGGGCTTTTGTTTGCGTGAGTCATGAGTCATAGTTTGTAATTATCTCTCAAATTTTAATGAAAAGGCCTTTCCTTATTTTGAAAATAATAATAATAATAATAATAATAATAAATTATTTTTCGAAACACCACTATTCGTACATTTTATTAATATCTTGTTATCATCTAACTTGGGTTGTTTGTTTATTAGAGTAACCATAACTCAAAACCTGTCAATGTCATGTCATGTCAAAGCTTAGACGAACAAAATAAGGGGAATGTTGATAATTGGAAGGGAGGTGATGAGAAATGATTAGTTGAATATGTAGAAGAGTTTGAGAACCAAGAGAAGCCCAACCTAGAGGAAACTGAAACAGTCAACCTTGGAGATCATGATAAAATCAAAGAAATGAGTGTCAGTGTCCACCTGGCTGAAGCACAAAAGAGAGAGCTCATTCACCTGTTGCAGGAATATATTGATGTGTTTGCTTGGTCCTATGATGATATGCCAGGATTGAGAACTAGCATTGTGTCGCATAAGTTGCCGATAAATCTAGAGTTTGATCCAATCAAGTAAAAAATGCAGAAATTCAAGCCAGATTTAAGTCTAAAGATCAAGGAAGAAGTGACAAAAACAAATCTAGTCTAAGGTTGTGGAGGTCATAAAATATCCGACATGGCTTGCCAACATCGTCCCAGTGCCGAAGAAAGACGACAAGATTCAAATTTGCGTTGACAATAGAGACTTGAATAGAGCCAGTCTTAAAGATAATTTTTCGTTACCCAACATCTACATCCTCATCGATAACTGTGCAAAGCATGAAATGCAGTCATTCATTGATTGTTTCACCGGGTATCATCAGATATTGATGGATGAGGAAGATACAGAAAAGATGGCTTTTATTACGCCCTGGGGTGTTATCATTACAGAGTAATGCCGTTTGGTCTCAAAAACACTGGTGCAACATATATGAGGGCTATGACGATGATTTTCTATGATATGATCCATAAAGAGATTGAGGTGTACGTGGATGATGTAATTATCAAATCCCGTGAGAGTTTGGATCATCTAACCCATCTGGAGAAATTCTTTAATAGATTAAGAAAGTACAGTTTGAAGTTAAATCCTGCTAAGTATGCTTTTGGTGTGCCATCAGGAAAGTTGTTGGGGTTCATAGTCAGCAGAAGAAGCATCGAGCTAGACCCATCCAAAATTAAGACAATTCAGGACTTGCCACCACCGAGGACCAAGAAGGAAATTATGAGTTTCATGGGTCGTTTGAATTACATTAGCAGGTTCATCGCTCAGTCGACATTCATATGCGAGCCAATTCTCAAGATGTTAAAGAAAAATGTATTGAATGAGTGGACAGAAGAATATCAGAGAGCTTTTGATCGCATCAAGAAATATCTGTCTGCACCACCGGTTTTGGTTCCGCCAAGAGAAGGAACGCCATTATTGCTTTACCTGTCAGTCTCAGAAAATGCTTTTGAATGTGTCTTCGGGCAACATGATGAGACCGGTAGGAAAGAGAAATCCATTTACTACTTGAGTAAAAAGTTTACACCATATAAAGCCTGTTACACTCTTGTAGAAAGGACATGTTGCGCTTTGACTTAGGCCGCCCAAAAGTTGAGGCATTATCTGTCGTCGTACACAACATACCTCATCTCGAGAATGGATCTATTGAAGTATATATTCCAGAAGGCCATGCCAACAGGAAAGCTAGCCAAATGGAAAATATTGTTGAGCGAGTTTGACATCGTGTATGTAACTCAAAAGGCAATCAAGGGGCAAACTTTGGCAGATTATTTGGCTGAAAATCCAGTTGATGATGAATATGAGCCACTTCAAACTTACTTCCCAGATGAGGAAATTATATTCGTGGGAGAAGACATTACAGAAATTTACCTTGGATGGAGGTTATTCTTTAATGGAGCGGTCAACTTTAAAGGTTCAGGAATCGGAGCAGTGTTGGTGTCAGAAACCAGCCAACACTATCCGATAACGGCTAAGTTGCGTTTCCTGTGCACCAATAACATAGACGAATATGAGGCTTGCATTCTAGGTCTCAAACTGGCACTTGATATGGTTGTTCGTGAATTGCTAGTCATCGGGGATTCAGATTTGCTGATTTACCAGGTACGAGGAGAATGGGCGGTAAAAAATTCCAAAATTACTCCTTATGTGGAGCTGGTGTATGAATTATGTGGAAAATTTAAAGAAGTTGAATTCAAACATATTCCAAGGATACAAAATGAGTTTGCTGACGCTTTGGCCACTATATCTTCCATGATTCAGCATCCAAATCAGTGTTACATTGATCCTTTGGAGATAAGCTTGAAGGAGGAACCCGTGCATTGTGCACACGTTGAAGAGGAGTCTAATGGAAAGCCATGGTACTATGATATTAAAAGGTATTTAGAATCTGGAATATATCCTGAAGAGGCTAGTAACAACCAATAGAAGACAATCCGGCGTTTGGCAAAGAACTATTTTCCAAGTGGGGAAATCCTTTTTAGGAGGACTCTAGATTTGGGATTCTTAAGATGCGTCGATGCTGCAGAACCAATAAATTGATAAAAAAAGTACACGCTGGAGTTTGTGGGCCCTACATGAATGAGTTTTCCCTTGCTAGAAAGATCCTGAGAATCGGTTACTTCTGGATGACTATGGAAAATGATTGTAGTAGGTATGTGCAGAAGTGCCCAAAATGTTAGATACATACAAATTTGATTCGAATGCCTCCACATGAGCTTCATGCGATGAATTCACCTTGGCCTTTCGTAGCTTGGGGAATGGATGTTATCAGACCGCCACCGGCATCGAATGGACATAGATTTATTTTGGTTACCATTGACTGCTTTACTAAGTGGGTTGAAGCTGCTTCATATAGAGCCATCACCAAGAAAGTGGTTTCAGATTTCATCAGGAATAGCTTGATTTGCCGATTTGGAGAGCCAGAATCGATCATTACTGATAATGGGACAAACTTGAACAGTCACTTGATGAATGATATTTGTGAACAATTTAAAATAGTGCATCGCAACTCGACCGCATATCATCCACAGATGAATGGAGCCGTGGAAGCTGCCAATAAAAACATCAAGAAGATCTTGAGAAAGATGATCGAAAATGATAGATCATGGCATGAGATGTTGCCTTACACTTTGCTTGGGTATCGCACGATAGTTCGACCCTCCATCGGGGCTACTCCTTATATATTGGTTTATGGGAATAAAGCTGTGATACCTGCTGAGGTTGAAATACCTTCCCTAAGGATTATTCAGGAAGCCGGACTGAGCAACGAAGAATGAGTTTGCACTCACTACGAAAAACTCACGTTGATTGATGAAAAAAGAATGGTTGTTGTATGTCATGGTCAGTTGTATCAGCACAGGATGGTTCATGCCTTTAACAAGAAAGTAAGAACTCAAACATTCAAAGTTGGGCAATTGGTTATCAAACGTATATTTCCTCACCAAAAGGAGTACAAAGACAAGTTCGCTCCAAATTGGCAAGGGCCATATATAGTTCGCAAGGTACTATCTGGAGGGGCTCTGATTTTGTCTGAGATGGATAGTCAAGAGTGGACCAAAGCAATCAATTCTGATGCAGTAAAAAGATATTATGTTGGAAAGACATGCTATTTTTTGCATTCCTTAGTTTACTCGTAATCGCCTTTGTAGTAATGTTGTTTTATAATGTGTAATTGCCTAGAACCCTTTTCCCTTTATGTACAAACTACGTTTGACCTGAATTCCCAAAGAGGGATACGTAGGCGGCCTATATCGGCTTCAGTCAACCCCTTAGGAAAATTTATCCTTTCCCTTTATGTATGAACTACGTGATGACCTGAATTCCCAAGAAAGGGATATGTAGGCGGCCTATGTCGGCTTCAGTCAATCCACTAAAATTTATATATATCCCTAGCGTAGTCTTGAACTACGTTTGACCTGATTCTTGCTTCAACGAGATACGTAAGCAACCCAACGGCTCGGTCATATAACCCTAAGAAATGAAAACTGGGGCAGAATTTTCAAGAAGGAATCTCAAAAATTTATAAGAGAAGATCAACATCCAACAAAGAGAATGAAGATCAGCAGAGACTTCGTATCCATTCGAGATGATATCATCTCACACTACTTTAAACTGGGGCAAAAATTTTGAGGAGGTCCTCAAAATTTCCAAAAATATATTGAAATATATTTCAAATTCCCCAGCACTGGAGGTTGAAGTTGAGATTTGAGAATCACCACCTATGATAAAGTCTAGGAAGATTGAATCTCTGCCTTTGATAAAACTTCTGATAGAGAGCCTCGATAATACTGAATCCCTAAGCAATCCTCTGTCAAACGTCGGACATTTTCAGAATCAAGAGAAAGTTGGTCGTTGAGCTATTACATGACATGACTGGAAGAGATTTTCTAAAAGTTTTTATATAAGTTTTCAAAACTATTTTCTAAAAATTAAGACTACTTTCAAAAATCTACATAAATCTTTTACTTAGTGATTGCCTAGACATCAATTAGGACGGGGAGTCAAGGATGGAAGTACCAACACGATATAGTACCTAAAAGATGGCGTGGAGCAAACGGAGAATTGAAGAAAGTCAACACGGAGTAGTTTCATTCAAACTAATCATTTTTCTGTGGATGCAGGGATCGATACAGAAAAATGAGTGTTTCTTTCAAAAAATCCCTAAGAAAGTCGGGAGCCATGCCAAAGCATATAATGCTTAAGAACGGTACATGTAGAAAGCAAGATGCTGATAAATGAACTCAGGTGAAACTATTTTTTAATTTCCAAGAGGTCCATTTCATATCATTGCCAAGACAGCCATTGCATATCATTTCCAAGAGGGCCATTGCATGTCATTTCCAAGAGGATCATTGCATATCATTGCCAAGAGGGCCATTGCATATCATTGCCCAAAGGGCCATTACATATCATTACCGAGAGGTCCATCTCATACCATTACCTAAGAAGTCTATTTAATATCTGTTGACGCGCTAGACAGAAATGCTGGCATCGAGGATATCATTAGCATTTAATATCTTTTGACGCACTAGACAGAAATGCTGGCATCGAGGATATCATCATCATTCAATATCTGTTGACGCTCTAGACAAAAATACTGGCGTCAAGGATATTATCATTATTTAATATCTGTTGACATGCTAGACACAAACGCTGGAATCGAGGATAGCTCATCATTTTATGAATCAGCATCTGAATGCATCGAGAGCACACGATTTAAAGGGACGCCTTTAAGTCGCTATCTAAGGATGAATGATATATAAGATTTCCTAGAAATTGATAATTTGAGGGTCATCTATAAGTCATATTAATTGAAATAGGATAGTATGCAAGATCACCTATGATTTGATAGCCTGTAAGTCATTCGTAAGCCACAACAACATCCTAACCGGATAGTGTGCAAGATCGCCCAAAAATTGATAGTTCAAAGGTTATCCATAAGTCGCAACTAAATCCTTACCGAAGAATATGCAAGATTATCAAATTGATATGTCCAAGGGTTCTCTATAAGCCGCATTATATCCAAGATCGATTATGTGCAGCATTACCCGAAGACTAACAATTTGAGAGATTATCTATAAGTCATATTGTATCCAAGGTCGGATGATGTGCAGGAACACCTGAAAGCTAGCGATTGGAGGGATATCTGTAAGTCATCTCTTATCCAAAGTCGGATAATGTGCAGGATTACCTAAAATCTAGATATTCAAAGGATATCTGTAAGTCGCCTCGTATCCAACATCAAATAATACGCAAGATTATCCAAAGATTGACAATTTAAGAAAAATTTATAAATCGATCATCGGCTATAACCGGAGAGGTTATAATTCCACATACAACAAGTGATATCGGTAACCAAAAGGGTTGCCACACCAGCATAAGATTACACGATTGTAGGGAACGTGCTGCATAAAGTATCGTCGGTGTCCAAAAGGGCCACCCCACTTTGAAGACATATTCAACCGACAAATGTCATAATTATACAATAACCAAGAGGGTTGTTGTGTTTTTTGTAGCCAGTTATATCATTCCAAACAGGTACATGAAGAGATGACTCCGTTTTTCAGGCCACAACTCACGTGGAGATATGGTAAAAGGCTATATACCTCTTTCGTGAATTATGTTTAGCACTAACAATTTTGTTTGAGATATTGCCGAGAGCATCCGAGAGGATGAAAATCTCAAATCAAACCCACAAGTGCAGACGACTCCAAAAAGGATGCAGCACAATGTGGAACTCTTTCTTAGCAGCAAAATGGGACATAGTCTAGAGAGGGATGTCAAACTCTTTGGACACGAGCTAAAGAATGATCGCCACCACCATCCAACCACACCCCTGTTAGAAGGCATGTGGGTATTTTTGGGATATTCTGGTTTCTGCTTCACCTTTGGAATATTTCTAAACTCATACCGAGGGTAACTTTCTCTTTTCTTCAAATTCGGGTGACAACATACTTAGAGTTTTGGAAATTATACCCAGCTAAGTTCTTACCTATGGATATGAAGGATCCCATATTCATGGTTAAGAGGTTACAATCTTCTTTTTTGCAACTCATTAACTTGTCACTCATTCCAAGCCAAAGATTGTCTGAAATAGAAGACTATCTTTTCTATCGATCGAGTTGAACTACAAGCAGTCTGATTCCCTGAAATCTTGAGGATATGTAGGCCGGGATCTATGTAGAAAAATTGACTGTATTCCAACCTCCCCTAAATCCCTTTATTCCCCAGCTTCTCGGTTTAACCAAAAATTCTAAAATCATGATAGTTGGTGAATTTTATTGAAAATCATGCTTTAAATCAAGCATTGTGAACTACAAGTGGCCTGAATTCTCATGAAACCTGAGATACGTAGGAAACCTGATACCGAGGTTCAGCCATAACTCCATAAAACTCGTGCAAAGATTAACCTCTTTCGAATTCGAATTGGTGGTCGGACAAAAATTAAGAACGTCAACCTCCCTTTTCCCAGGGTTACTTGCATCCACCTTACCCAAAGAGAGGGGACAGTTGTTGACACCTAAATTTTGCCCTCCACAATCAAGTTTAATTTCGAGCTTCTTCGGTTGTTAATAAAATTAAAATATTTATTTCATCCGAATAAATTTTTGTCAAAATACTTTATACATAATTTTGTCATTTTATGTAGCGATTATATATTATCGTATTCAATTATACGAGATTATAATTTTGCTACTTAAATGTTTATTTCACAAATATCGAATTTTAATTAAGGATAATCTTTGAAAATAAATATAATGATTAAAATCTTGATTTAAATATAATTTATTCTCAAAAATAATTTATTTGGATAAATATGTGCTTGATTTTATCGAATCAAGAAGCTTGGGATTAAAGGAGAAATTAAATTCATTTCGAATTTTGACTTAATTTAGCCAATCTATTAGATTTGGCCAAAATTCAAATCAAATTGGCCATAATCGCGATGCAATTGGCCAATTGATTTTCAATTTTGCCAAAACTTAAATGAATTGGCCAAATTCTCAAATTACATAATCCACTCAATTTGTAACCCAATTTCAGCCTATTTTGCCCTTTTAATTTTAGCCAATCTAACAACAAAGAATAATTTCAGCTCCATTGGCCCAAACCACACCAACCCACTTCCATCAATAACCCATCCCATCCCATATATCTCCTCTCTTTCATCCAAAATAATAGTATCAACCTCCAACCTTTGATATCAATAACCAGCGTACAACCTTCGACAACAAACAACAACTCCTCTCCACCCAAATCCAACGACCCAATACCACCCTTAACAACTCGCCAATGATCCGAACAACCCGACCGATCATTCTCACATGCGTCTCACGCGATAGTACAACGAATAATAACTGTGAAGCTTCTAGAAAACAACTTAGGTGTCACCTCCAATGGTTTAAATCCGCGAATCTCGAGTTAATGGTATGATTTTCGTACATGTTTGGTGAAATTTGATTGGGTGGTGAAAGAATTCTTTTCTCCTCATTCCTATTGGCTGCTTATTCCGAATTTTTTTTTTGGGGAGGGAGGGGGGAATCCAAGATCGGTACGTTTGCTGATGAAATCCAAGATGTAGAAAGATTCCAATTTGAATTTCAAAATTTCCCCCTTTTTTAAATCCCTAATCTACCCCTAATTCATCTTCTATATAAAGACCCCTTGGGTCACTGTTTTAGAGGATTTTTTTTGGATCCTCTTCTTTCCCTTCTGAGTTCAAAATTTTAGAGGCATTAGGGGATTTTTTTGGGTTCGAAACTTTGGGTATTGGAAAAATGATTGAAAGATTTTGGTTGAAAATTCGGGGTTAGAGAGAATCTTCAAAATCAGAAATACACACAAAAAAGGGGTTATAAAGGGGGCTCTCATTGGAGAAAAACACTCTCTGTACACCTAAGAAACATACATCTTTAGGATGTGCGTTTGAACTATCGAAGCAGTTGTGAGTTTTTGGTGGTCGGAATCCTATCGTTAGCTCGTTATCCCGTTTTGCTGCCCTGAAAGAGGTAAATACACCTTTCTTTTTAATTTTGTTGTGGTTATCATTTTCTTCTTCGTGGTTTCACTTCTGTTTACTGAGAATGGATGCTGTAGAGGCCTGGAAGGCATAGGATATTCGTGTTTGATATATTGTTCTACTAAAAAACTCATTCTTGCCCGTGTTTGATTGGCTGTCGTTCATGCTTGATCTCTCTCATTTCATTCATCTGAATGTTACTAGTTAGCTTTAATGCTTCAACTTTAGAAACTGTTTTGCTGGTCTCATATTCGATGTTGCTTTGTAGTTCATAGAGTAGGAGAATAAAATCTTTACGTATTTTCGAAATTCAAAAAAATGTTTAAAGAATAGATATTAGGCAGCCTATTCGCATATTTTTTTCACTCAAAAGCAGGAAATTGTTATAAATAAGAACTCGAATGTTATTTTCTTCCTACTTGCCACTCTTGATGAACAATAGTCTAATTTGATTCTAAAGTTTATTTTAAAAAATAAGAGTGGACCATAGGGATGAATTATGTTTTCTTCATGGCTAATTCAATTTGCTGTAATTGACTCATGAGAACAAATTAAAGTTTGACGGCCTAATGTTTCTTTCCTTTCTTGCTTTTCTTGTTCACATATAAGTTGGGGAATCTTGTCTCATGATTAAATTACCTAAAAGATTGGGTTTATGTAGTGTTTGAATCTCATTTGTTTGTTAACCCAGTGGTAACGAAGGCATTAAAATTTCAGCCTTGCTTTTCTTGAAGTTTCAGCTATTGTATTCCTCGCCTAAAGTGATTAAGCCTTTAATTTTGTATGTTTGGCATTTTGGAATTTGAATGTTGCTTGTGATCCATGGTTTATGTAGTATGATCCAGGAGTTGTAACTCTTTAATTTTCTTTATTTCTCTAAAGACCATAAGAATTTCTTGTTGAAACTTTATTTCCTCCTGTAGTTGAAATTTCTTTAATTGATTATGAATATTTTCTTCAAACTTTATAGACTTTTGCTCCTGTGGTAATTTTACCTCTGTGTGAATGTATTTGAATGAAGCAGAAATGCTATAGCTTATTAATTGTTAAAATCTTGGACCTATGTTAATTTCTTCATTCCTTTCTTTGCATGCACCCCCCTTGGAGTTCAAATGGGCTCCTTCTCTCTTTGCATTTTATAAATGGGCCAATGAGGCCTATCCTTCCGATTTAAGCCCAAAAGAAAATCCAAGAATCCATTGCATATCATGCGGATGCGAGGAGTCAAAAGGAGAAGAATGGGTTGAAATTCCATTTTTCGAAGAGGCTAAGAGACTTAAAAGTCTCATTTTTTATCTTATTTATTTATTGTTTTATTCCTTTATTCCATTATTTATTCGTTTGGCCTCGAAGCCAAAGTTATAAATTTAATACAGGTAGAGCGGATTTTGGGACAAAAAGGCTCAAAACTAGATTAGGACAGGTGGAGTGGGTCGAAAGCCAAATTAGACTAGGACAGGTCTTGATTTGGGTCCAATGGCCTAAATCTATTACTTTCTCCTCCCTTTCCCCTTTTATGTATTTATTTGTTTATCAGTTTCGTTTAGACTTAGTTAAAATCCCTACTAAATCGCCTAAATCTATTTTACAAAATTCTTTTCTAAAAAATCAATCACTTTTCAATAAATTAAATTTTTAGAAGTTAATCAAAAGATGTTTTCAAACAATCCGGATAACCACAAGTTAGCGGGCGCAAGTGATAATGTTAAAGGGATTGAGGAAAACATGGTGGCTGCGTCTATTATGTTGGATGAAACACCTGTTATTCCTCGCCGATTATGTAAGCCACCAGCAGTATATGAATCTCCATTTTTGTTAAAATTTGAATCTGGTTGTGGCAAAGTTGAAGGCCAATCATCTAAGCGTGTAGAGAATGCTCAGCCAAGTAAATGTGTCTTGTCTATAAAGCATCCTTTTGTGAAGAGTATTACGGAGCGAATTGATGATATGAAAGTGACATTAAAGTTTAACAGGTTTGTTACGATATCATTGCGCGTTAAACATATGTAAATTTCTGTTCGTAATTTTTTTTGTTTTACTTTATTTTATCATATATTACAATTTTTGTAACATTTTTTTCCAGGCTTGTTTATTCAAATTCTGTCAATACTTTCCGAAAATATTTTGACTATGGAGTTGATACTGTTAAAATGAAAGAGTGGTTCTTCACATTGGTATATCCAGGAGTACCGTTAACCGATTCAGTAAGTAATGAATTTGTTAGTTAAGTAGGTTATCTATCTTTTATTTTTGTACTTGATAGTGATAAGCTAATTGGAATACTTAAATTTTGTATATGTTGAATGTTATATAAGTCCTATGCTTTATTTATGCATTACTTTTTGTTCAGTTTATATGCAGTACTTTATATGCAATGTATATACATGTCCTATGCAGTGTTTACACAGTAGGTACACAGTTTTAAATGCAGTTGTTGCTATTCAGTATATACATAGGTCTTACACAGTAGGTACATAGTTTGTATGCCGTAGTTGATATGGTGCATGTTATATAAGTAGCTTGTATATATCAGATTTAAATTAGTGTTCTGTATTCATTTTTAGCATTTTAACGTTGTTTTGTTGTTTTTATTTTCAGCATATTGATGTTATCTTTACTATCTGCGAAAGAAGTCAAAGTACGGGCCTATTTGTGATTCAGTTAAATTTACAACCACCGATTGTTAGTTTAACTGCTTGATTCAGAATTTGTATAAGCATTTTGTGGAGAATAATAGAGATGTAACACTTATCACCCAAGAAAATCAAATCGTTGAGTACATGCTTGGCTTTTTTATGAGATGCAATATCCCGTGGAACAGTATTGACAATGTTCTTTTCCCAATTAATCTTGCTGAGGAGTTTCACTGATTTTGGCAAGGTTGTCTTTTAAAGATCAGTGCATATATGTGTATGATTCAATGCATGGTGCAAGGCATGCCATTCGTGTTCAGAAATCAGTTACAGCGTATTCAGAATTAATTCCACACTTTCTTTCTTGTATATGATTTTGGGAAGTAGGAGCGATAGACTTCCAGTGGCTAATTCTTTTGATATTCATATTGTTGATGGACTGCTAACTCAAGCTAACACGTAATATATTGAATGCACATTCAATTGCTCATTTTACATACTTTTTTTTATCAATTATACTAATGATGTATTATGTTTACAGGGACTGTGGTGTATTTGTTGCTGCCTTTGCTGAGTATTTGCTTAATGGTCTTCAAATTTCTAATCATCTAGATGATATTAATGCTATTCGTATTCGGTATGGTGTTTTGCTGTGGAATTATGGAAAGAAGAAACAAAGTCAATATGCAGTTAGTGAAGATGAATCTACTGGTAGATTGTTGAAGAAAAAGGATGGTGTGCAGCAAATTTAGTTAGAAATGTCTTTGAAACATAGATGTTAGATATGTTTTAGTGTTGAAATGCTTAGAGTTGTTTTTGTTTTGTGTTGATACACTTGGAGATTCTTATTATGAAATGTTATATTGAATACTATATATTTTGGTAATTAAGACAATTCAGTACAACTGATGCTGAAATGTTAGTTTATGTTGATCACAGTTGATATTCAGTATATATGCAACATTTATTCAGTTCCTATATAGTTTAGTATCCAATATATATTCATGTGCTATACAGAAATTTCACATTTTCATATGCAATATATATATAGGTCCTATACAGTAGTTACACAGTATGTACATAGGTTATATGCAGTATTTATGCAAATTTATACCAACAAAATATAAAACTTACCCATTGTTGACACAGGTCATATAAAGTAGTTATATAGCTTAATATCCAATATATATGCAAGTGATATATAGAATTACACAGTTCATCTGCAATACTTTATATGCAGTATATATACAGGTCCTATATAGTAGTTACCCAGTATGTACACAGGTCATATGCAGTTTATATACAGTATTTATGCAAATTTATACTAGCATTCCAATAAAATATAAAACTTATACATTGTTGACACAGTTCATATAAAGTAGTTATATAGTTTAACATCCAATATATATGCAGGTGCTATACAGAAATTACACAGTTTATATGCAGTACTTTATATGCAATATACACACAGGTACTATATAGTAGTTACACAGTCTGTACACAGGTCATATGCAGTTTATATACAGGTCGTATACAGTAGTTACAATATTATATGAAGTATTTATGCAAATTTATATGAATATTCAGTATATATGCAACATTTATTCAGTTCCTATACAGTTTTTACACAATTTAAGCACACTATTTCTAAAGTTTTATACATTTATCCCAACCAGATGTAGAACTTAGATATTGTTTTAATAAAGTATTTATACAGTTTATAAAAGTAGTTATATTCAAAATATAGAGGTGCTATGTATTTGCTAATTAATTCAAAAGACAAATACTAATACTAGTACTTATATGTATTCAAACAGTATATAGGTATTATACATGATTGACACAAATGATATGCAGTTTTTTAGGAGTTGATTAGTGCACCTCACCAAAGAATGTGGCTTAATGAAACACCATAATGCACAAATTTCTATAAGAGTAGAATACATTTGAAGTAAAATAATATTGTTGCTATTACATTGCTATGAAAAGAATAGTCTTTTTTCAAGGAAAAAAATGGGAAAGGTAAAAGTGTTCTTGCAGCAACATCTTATTAGATTCTTGTTGGAGCATTTTCCCATGTTCTTCGATTGTGTCCTATTTTTTCATAGCGCCCACATGAAATTTGTTGCTTAAAGTAGTCCATAATGCCCTTTCCTCGGTTGTTCTTTTTTGGTCTTCCTGGTTTTGGTTTCCAGATTGGTGGTAGTACTATATTAGTTGATATCTCTATTGGAATGTGCCAAGTTGTTTCATCCGGACGTGGTATAACTGGAAGTTCATATACTTTCAAGAATTTTTCTCTTGTGTAATATGGAGCACAATAGCTTTGTAAATCCATATGCGTGTAAGTTAGGACTGCCATAGCATATGGACAAAGTATGCCATATACTTGAAATTGTAGGCAGGAGCTTTTTTTTTTTACGCATGCAAATAATGTTTCTTTTCCAGTTTCATCAATGACTACATAAGAATAGTGAGTAGAACCCATCACCTGCAATGTATAAATATATTAGTAGATAGTGTGCACATTAGAATATGTAAGTGTCTGTGAAGTAGAAATAAGAAGTAATACCTTCATTTTATTTGATAGAATTAGATTTTCCCTCATTATTATATTGTATTTGTTTCCCAGTTCTGTAAATGTTGCTTCTGAATGTTGTCTATGCTCATTATTCCATCTTATGACCAGATCCATCATAAACTGTAGGAATTTTTTAATTGGCAGGTCTCTTGCATCTCTATTTGCTGAATTTAAGGACTCTGCTATGTTTGAAGTCATGAACATTAACCTGTTGACATGGGCATGAGCTATGGACCATTTTTCATAGCCTATATCAAACAGATACTCCTTCACCCTATTATCGACTTTGTTTATGTCTTCCATAAGCCGATTAAAGTCTGCCTTTATGTACGTTCTGGCCATTGTAAAGAAGAGCCCCTTTAGTTGCTTTTTACTCTTCTTAAATCTACCCTTGATGTTATTCTATAGATGGTAGATACATATACAGTGAGCTATATTTGGATATACAAGTGCAGCAGCTTTTAATATGTTGTCATGCCTATCAGATACTATGCACATGCCTTCTCTTTCACCAAAAGTAGTGTTAAACATGCGGAAAAACCATTCCCACGAAGTATCATTTTCAGAATCAACAACAGCATATGCTAGTAGCAAAATATGTCCTGATTAAACAAATGGGATAGTGTCTATCAGTGCATGCCAGCATATTCATAATTTTGTCTAAAAAAATTTCATAAAACTCACCTGCTGCATCCAGTACACTAGCAGACAACACTGTTCCCTTGTATGCAGATTTAAGAAATGTTCCATCAACAACAATAGTAGGCATGCAATATCTCCAGCCCCTAATTGATGTGCTCAACGCGACAAAAACATATAAAAAGTGATTGTCCTCCATTTTATGTAGCCTTGTGAATGATCCAGGATTTATTGTCTTTACCATGTATAGGTAAGCTGGCAATTTAGCATAAGATTCATGCAAGGAACCTCTGACCAGCTCATGTGCTTTTTCTTTGGCTCTATATGCTTTTTTGTTGTTCATTCTAATTCCGTACAAGTTTCTCATTTCTTCCATGATCTCTGCTGGGGTGTATGTTGACTTAAGATTTAGAAAGTTGTGCTTCACCATTTTAGCGATCGTTAAAAAAGTAGCATGCCATTGTGAAAGCATTCTGTCCGCAATTGGACAGGTGTGATCATTGACAAATTTTGTCAACATGAAAACTTCTGAATTTTGTTGACTTGAAGATCTAGAAGTCCAATTGCATCTCTGATTGATACACTTAAGATAGTACCTAGATACATTATGCAGTACACTGTTCATAACCAATATATATGCAGGTGCTATACAGAACTTACACAGTTCATATGCAGTACTTTATATGCAGTATATATACAGGTCCTATATAGAAGTTACACATTCTGTACACAGGTCATATGCAGTTTATATACAGGTCCTATACAGTAGTTACAATATTATATGCAGCATTTATGCAAATTTATACCAATATTCCAACAAAATATAAAACTTACACATTGTTGACATATGTCATATAAAGTAGTTATATAGCTTAATATCCAATATATCTGCAGGTGCTATACAGAAATTACACAGTTCATATGCAGTACTTTATATGAAATATATATACAGGTCCTATATAGTAGTTACACAGTATGTACACAGGTCATATGCAGTTTATATACAGTATTTATGCAAATTTATACCAGCATTCCAATAAAATATAAAATTTATACATTGTTGATACAGGTCATATAAAGTAGTTATATAGTTTATACCTTGATGATGATGATATTTTCACCTTAAATTGGAATCTTGGAATATCTCACGAATTGCATAATGTTTCATCACACTTGATATTGTATTTTTATCCCAGTACACTGCCCTTCTTCAATATCTCTATGAAGTGGATCCTTAATTATCGATTTGGGCTGTTCTTCCATTTCTTCATCTTCAGTTGTATAATCACAAATATGTATCGAATGAACTTGAATAGCAGTCGGAGATGTTTCGATCAAATTTCCAATTGAGGATTCTCCATTTTCAAATGTGTTTTGTAGTGTTATACACAATGAAAATTCATTTATATCCAAAAAAATTTTCTTCATCTCCATATAAAGTCTAATAGTCATATCATTGTAAATAGTCATAGATCCACTCTTTACAATGTATTTTATTGTCACTAAACTAGAATTTCGCTCTAGATTCAACTGCTTATACAGTTCATCAATAAAATATTCGTACCTGCAATCTGAATTCAAAAGTACTCCATTGATTGTAAACTTTTCAAATTGTACATCACTTAACCACTCTCCTCCATATTGTAGCATAATTGGAACTAAAATTGAACATGAAGCCATAATTTCGTGTCAACTGAAGCTAATTGGGAATGAAAAAAAAACTTTTTGAAGCTAATTAACGGAGGATTTTATATATTTATATGCAATTTATGAAGGTATTTTAAAGTAATATGGTGTTCTGAAAAAGGATTTGTGAGGTAAAATTAATGGAAAGGAATCCTGAGGTAAAATTGGGGAAGGAAAGTGTGAGTTTCAATTGAAAAGGAAAGAAATATATTACGCGATTTTTGCGGCTTTTTAGCGGTGATTAGAAGATGGTTAGAATATGGTATTATTTTAATGGCTATTAAGTGGAAATTAAAAATAGGAACTATTTTTGTGGAATAAGTTTTAGGAGAAGGGCTATTTTTGTCCTTCTCCCATTTTTCTTTGCCTGAAAAAATACATGTTTAAATCAATTAACCTTTTTTAAATTTTATTAATGTAGTTAGAAAACAAATCAACATTTTTGTTTTATTATTAATTTAGAAAATAAAAATTAGGAAAAGCACAAATAAAACTCCTGCCTTTCAGGTTTATGATCCTCTTTTGTGTGTGTAAATATTAATATTTAACACTTATAATTCATAAAAGTTTATTCTATGATAATTTCTTGATTTTTCTAGTGCATTAACGGGTTTGATTTGTCTTTACCGGTCACCGTTTGAACCGGACTAGCTGTACCAACATCCGGTACAGTGGATTTTTGAGCATTTAGTGGGAAATGCACACCCTTCTCATCCATTTTTTGAGGAGATGGAGAACTCTGAGTCTGAGTCTGTGTTTTTGCATCCGTCTTGCTTACATTTGTCTGCTGGTTGAGTCTTGCTTCTAATAATTGTATCTGCTTTATTAATCTAGCGTTTTCCACGAGGAGTGATTCTTTCTGGGCATTTAGTTTCTTGAAATTCTCCGTCATTGAAAAACAATGGTTGCAGAAAATAATCTTTCCAGTCTCTTTTTGCAAATTATACTGAGGTATTTGATCTGGATTTTGTCTGAGTGAAGGAGATATATAGTAGTTTGGTCCTAAATATCCTCTAGCATGATTGGTGGCTTCGGTAAAATCATTAAAACCTTTAAAAAGTGAATTCTTTCCATTGTCTCTAAAGATTCTAGTGGTCTAAAATTTAAATTACCTAACATTGTCTGTTGATACGACTCTGAAGACGAAGCTACACCTTTGCCTTTGTCTGCAGGATGTTGTCCTGTTGGTCTCATGCTGAAAACAAATGAGTGAGATTAAACTTATTTATTTATTGTCTGTAAAATTTAGCCATCTTCTTCTACTACTGGTTTTATCATTTATTTTTTGATGAAATTTAACTATAGCTTCACAATCCGTTCTAACTAAAATTTCTTCTTTATTTAGAATATATAATTTGAAACTATTTAACCCGTATATTATAGCTAATACTTCGAGGTCTATAGCACTCATGTTTCCTTTTTCTTTATATGCCCCACTCTGATATCCACATATTTGTTCTTCATTTTTATTACTGTATTTATTACGTCGTGCTTTTAAGATAGCTCCCCATCCTAAATCACTTCCATCTGTTTGAATGATTAAATAATCTGATTCTAATGGAATTTTTAGATCTGGAATATTTTTAATTTTTTCTTTTATTTTTGGATTAATTTAATGTCTTCTATATTGAAATTTTTCTGCCCTTTACTACCTGTCTTTGCGTATAATGGTCCTGCTATTTTTCCTAAGTCTTGAATAAAATTTCTTGCATAATTTACTAATCCTAGAAATTTTTGTAAATCTTTTGTCTTTTCTAATTTATCTGGCTTTTCTAATACCTTCTTTGCAATGTGTGGTTGGAGTTTTACTTTTCCATTTCCTAAAGTTATTCCTAGAAAATTAATATAAGTCTTACATAATTCCATTTTATTTTTACTTATTATTATTCCATGTTTAACAAATAATCTGAAAATTATTTGTAAGTGTCCTAAGTGTTCTTGCATATTTTGACTGAATACCAAAATATCATCTACATATACTGATATGAAATGTTTATATTCTCCAAATATGTTATCCATCTTTCGTTGAAAAATGGGTGGAGCTGTCTTTAACCCAAACGGCATAACTAACCATTCAAAATGTCCACCTGGACATGTGAATGCCGTCCATTCTATGTTGTCTGGGTGCATTTTGACTTGCCAGTAACCTGACTTACAGTCAAATTTACTATATATCTTTTTATTTTGAATTCTATTAATTAACTCACTTTTATCTGATAGTTTATATGCATTTGTTCGGGTGTTATCATTTAGTATTTTATAGTTAATTACCATACGAGATTTACCTCTTATTTGTTCACTATGATTTCTTACCATAAATGCAGCCGATCTATGTCTAGAGGTAGATCTTCTTATTACTTCTAATTGTAAAAGTTCCTTTATTTGTATATCAAATTCTTTAGTATCTTCATTATTTGCTTCTATAGGTGCTGTTTTTATAGTGTATTCCGAATTAATTATATCTAATTTACACATTATCTCGTTAGCGTCCCAATGAGCTAACGGTCTTTCTCCTATTATTTCCATTCTATCTAATATAGATATTATATTTTCTAAATCTTTTGGACTGTTTATTATTCCTATTTTATCCATTCCTTTTCTAAAATATAGAACCGAGTTTCTATACTTATTAGGGTATAGTCTTTTTCTATATCTGTTAAGCATTCTTGTCCTTCTGCATTAAACAGAGTATAATTTCTAACTTCTTCTAGGTTTTCTTTTATATTTTTGTTTTCTTTTGACAGGTTGCTATTTTGGCATTGATTGTTTTGGCAATTGTCGCAACATGGTTCTGGAAGTAATCTTGTTTTATGTGTGTTTAGTGTTCTATATACTGTTGGCAATGTTACTGTTTGTACTGGTGTATAAGTTAAATTTTTAAAGAGCATTATTTCATCCCTTGTTAAGAGACATCCTCCTTTATTCTGTATACAAAATCTTAGTCCGATAATAAAATCTGATCCTATATTTAAATCTCTTGCTAATATTTTATTAACATTGTAAACTGGGTTATAGAATTTATTGCATGTATTTAAAAAACTTATTTGTGCTTTTTCTATGTAATAATTATAGATATTTTGTGATCCATCCATTTGAGTGGCTGTTATAGGTCTTTCAAGTACTTTTAGTAAATGTTCCGGTACTATTTCTTTATTGATTAAACAGCTAGTACATCCGGAATCTAATAATGCTAGAGTTTCTATTTATACATCTTTTATTTTAAACCCTTCCTCCCAAAAAACTTATCCAAGCCAGTCTTTCTTGTATAAACTTTGTATCATTGTGATTTAAATAAAAGCTCCAAGTTTTCTATTCGATCTTAAGGGGGTTCCCGAAAGGGAAACCTCTCTCCTAGTTACTTCATGTAAGTTCTTATTTACATATTTTCCTCACAAAAAATATTTATACTCATGTTCTTATATCCATGTTTAAAGTTATTCTACATATTTTTGTAAATCATGTAAATTAAATTATCTATAAAATTCTTACCCTTAGTATATGGTTAGCCTCTTAATTTCTTAATAACAACGATGGATTAACCTGTAAATTTCTAGGAATTCTGGCCTTGATAGTCCAACAGGTCTGCAAAATAGACAAAGGACGAGTGTTAGCTGCCAGACAAAAATTTTCCGGGGTGTGGTTACAGAAGTAAGATGTTAAGAACATAGATTAAGAGAAAGAGATGAACAGGGTAAAAAAAACTCTAGGGAAAATATAAACTATAAGAATGATAAACATGAAGAAACAGTAGGAAAGAGGGAGTACTGAGTAGGTTTTACAAACTGATATACTAAAAAATCAATCATTATTCACTGAAATATATCCTCGCGCTAGATTAATAAAGCTGATACAATTATTAGAAGCAAGACTCAACCAGCAGACAAATGTAAGCAAGACGGATGCTTCTACATGGGAAAGTTTTAAGACAAACTGCCCATATGATTTCCAGGTTTTATTAAGTATGGGACCAAATCCCTATAATTTCACAAACAAAATGCATATGTTATTAACTGGAAAAGATCCAAATAGTGGATTATTAGCACTACAAAAGGAAGCATTAATCAAACTAGAACAATTAAGTATTTCGCATTGGGTATATATAAAGAAATTCATACAAAACTATTTTTATTATTGCACCGTCAGCGAAAATACTTTTAATCTAGGTTCTCCATCTCCTCAAAAAAATGGATGAGAAGGGTGTGCATTTTCCACTAAATGCTCAGAAATTCATTGTACCGGATGTTGGTACAGCTAGTCCGGTTCAAATGGTGACCGGTAAAGACAAATCAAACCCGTTAATGGCTGTTCTTTGCCAAAAAGTGAAGATGAAGGGTGTTCTTCATCAAAAAATAAGTTAACAAGATCAGGAAATAAGATTTTAAAGAAGACTTAAATATCTAAAAGAAAAAATGAAACAATAGAGACTATAATTAAACAGACTTTAGACAGATTCTTCAGCAACCAGACACAAGATAAACATATGAATGGACAGCCAGACGGACAACCCACTAATTTAGATAGAACTGTCCCAGAGATAAATAATACAGATAATAATTCAGCAAGATCAGACGAAGAAGATAGTATTGCACACTTCCAGGACGCTCAGGATCCATATGAAGACGATGACTCAGGAATGAGCTTCGACTCAATTGCCCTGCACAACTTGGATACATAAGACAATATACAATTTGTATTATTAGCTAGTATAGTCATGTGGGGATGCCCACTTTATGTCTTGTAATAATCAGGGTGGTCAGAGTGCTTCCTTTATCACTACTTTCCAAAAGAAAGAAAAACTGTTGAAGCACGCGTCAAAATAAGTCTATATATATATAATCTACAATGCATTAGATAGCTTGAAAGGTATTGAAGTTGCAGAATAGGGTAGAAGGTTAAATTATTTTTGATGTATGAATCATATTTTTTGTAATATCATTGCTCTTATGTACAGTTTGATCCTAATTTTGTTGTTTGTCTGTAGTATATTTGTATTTTCAGAAATTTGTGATTCTTTTTGATACAAGTGCATTAAATCAGAGGGTATGGAGGTTATATATTAGGTAGAACGTTAAATTCTTTTTGATTTATGAATCATACCTTTTGTAATATAGTAGTTTTTATGTGCAATTTTTAATATTATTACATGTACGTAGTATATTTGTTTTAAGAAATTTGTAATTCTTTTACATAAGTGCATTAGATAGGAGTGTGTGTGTGTGTGTATATATATATATATATATGGAGGTAACGATTTAGGGAAGAAGGTTAATTTTTTTTTATTTATGAATAATATTTTTTATAATGTCGTAAAATTTAGTATAATTTAGTTCTAATATTATTCGATGCCAGTAGTATATTTATTTTAAGAAATTCGTGGTTCTTTTTTCTACATGTGCATTGGATAGGAGAGAATGAAGGTCACAAATTAGGATTTAAGGTTAGTATGTAATTATTTTTGACTTGCTTCTCGACAAGTTTAGATTTGGTGGAAGTCCGGGAGCATCGTGTTTGTAGTAGTTTTAGGTTCATACATGTATTTTTTATTTTTTATCTTGCTTTTTATGTCTATTATCATCTATTGTATATTGTGTTTCAGCTACCGCATTATTTCGTGCATTATTTTTCTGATTGTCATCCGCTGCCTTCCTTTCTAATTGATATGTTTTCTTCACTATCATATTTCCTTTTTGTAATATTTTCTTAATATGGGATACTAACATTAATTATTTAAGATTTCTAAATAAATTTATTCAGAATTTTATTTTGCATTATATTAAAAGTAATGTCTTGGTGATGATCAGTTAAAATTCACGTGCAATGCACGAATCTTAGACTAGTATTTAAAAATATGTAAATATATATATATATATATATATATATATATATATATATATATAATATTTATATATATTTTTATATTATATATATATAATATTAAAAAAATACTTTATTTGCGTGGCTCTGACGTGACGCTGTTGTGTCAGCGAGTGTGATGCACTCTCCGTTATGAGAGTGGTTTTATATATTAATGGGTGAAATTAATTCACTTTAAAGATATTAAGGGGTAAACAAATAGAATATTAGTTTAAGTGGTAAAGTAAATTTTGACGATAAGTTGGGGATTTTTGATGTATTATCTCATTTTAATTCCTGGCTAAAGGATTTCATCGAGCTAAACGGAATAATAATTATTAACAAGAAACTTTGGACATAAAACAAACAATTTTGCATTTGTACATTAGTTGTTTGGACAATAAATTACTAATTGAAGATTAATTTATAAATAGTTATAATTTTATTTAATTTGATGATATTTGTTAGTTAGGTGTCAAAATAGCACATATTATTTAATCAAAAGTTAAAAGTAATTAATCGAATATCAAAAAACTGAAACAACGTGAACTTAAAAGCATCATTTTCTCATTTTTATATGATACATACTCTCTCTCTTAAATTTTTTAAAAAGGTTTGAACTAAATATTAAACATGAAAGAGAAGGTTAGTACCTTTTAAAAAAAAATTCTCAAACGTTGCCCTTTTTAATCTTACCTCTTTATTACTCATTAATTACTCTTTTAAATTCTAAAATAGAATTAAAACATTGTCAGCTTTTTCTTGCTTTCTTTGCTTAAATGTTTTATTGGCACTATATTTCTTATGTTACATCACTTACACATGATTTTTTAGGTTTGAATTGCCCATTAGACCAATTGAATATTGACCATAAAGGATGATCATTGTGAAAAAAACTAAGCTTATATGTATGTATTTGTTTTCAAAGAGAATTAGTAGTTCAACACCAACAACAACAACAAACCCAGTATATTCCCACATAGTGAGGTCTGGGGAGGGTAAGATGTACGCAGTCCATACCACTACCTCCGGAGAAGTAGCAAGGCTGTTTCCGATAGACCCCCGGTTCAAGATAAGATAAGTCATCAAAAACATACACAAAGCATGGAACAATATGACATGACATAACATAAATACGTCACCTATAAGTAGTAGTAAACAAAGAATAGTACGCAATCGTAATGCAGCATAACAAGAATACTGAACCGGCAAAGTAAAGCCCTATCCTACCTACCGAAAAAGTCACTAGCCTTCTATCCTAATACGCATCCTCCAGATCTTCCTATCTAGGGTCATGTCATCAGTAAGTTATAACTGCTCCATGTCCCACCTAATCACCTCTCTCCAGTATTTCTTCAGCCTACCCCTGCCCCGCCTGAAACCATCCAAAGCAAGCCTCTAACACCTACGAACTGGAGCATCCGTGCCCCTCCTCATCACATGTCCGAACCATCTCAAACGGACCTCCTGCATCTTTTCCTCCACCGAAGTCACACCAACCTTATCTAGAATTAGTAGTTCCTATACATAAAAATATTGTAACAATTACATTAGGCAACGTCTGCATTTTAAATATATTGAGATAAAAATTATAATTTATTTTCTAAATTCTATTATTCATTTCCTCGATTATATATTAATTACATCACACACGTGTAAAGACTTATTAAGATTAATTAATAAAATTTTATTTAATTTATTTTATTTCTAAAAAGTATAACAAAAAAATTATTTGATAAAATTATTTAAAATTTACGAAAAGAAAAAAAACTTAATAATTCTCTGACGATATCCACAACATAATTTTGTTGAATCACAAGCTTTATCATATATAATTTTTCTGTATTGGTAATATATATTTCTTTTACCAAAAAAAGAAAAAAACTGTTTATTATAAAATGATTAAGTATACATTGTCATTATTCTATTCACAATATCCTTTTTTTTTTCCTGCAAATTACTATTTATTGAAATTTTTTTTAGTTTCCCATCTGGTGTTCGATTCCCGCATTGGAGCCCCGACTAATCTAGATCACGTGTTGCAGGGCCCATTAAGGTGGCAACACCCGACTAATCTGGATCGCGCGTTGCAGGGCAGGGCCATTAAGGTGGCAGCGCCCGACTAATCAGGATCGCACGTTGCAGGACCCACCTATTAAGGTGGCAGCGCAGCGCCCGACTAATCCGGATCGCGCGTTGCAGGACCCATTAAGGTGACAGCGCTCCCAACGGAATTTTCTCCATACCAAGGGTTGAACCCTCGACCTCTGGTTAAGGGTGGAGCAGCCTCATCCACTGCACCACAACCCATGTTAGTTACTATTTCTTGAAATTGATTAAAGATCTTTTAAGAATTTCTAAAGATCTTGGAGCAGAAGGGGAGCCTTGGAGTAACCGGTAAAGTTGCTGCCATGTGACCAGGAGGTCACGGGTTCAAGCCTTGGAAATAGCCTCGGGTAGAAACGTAAGGTAAGACTGCGTACGATACACCTTGTGGTGGGGTCCTTCCTTCCCTGAACACCGCACAATAGTGGTAGCTTTAGTACACCGGGCTGCCAACATTTTAAAGACCGTAATGTTAGGGCGTTAATGGGCCTTTATAGTATATTAGTTTCTTCTAGGGTTTGCATGTTTCTCATGTTGGTAGAAGCTCTTCCTCCGTTTCTGTCTTGTGGTCATCAATGGTTTTGTATGGGAAATGTGCTTTCGCTCAGTGGATGAAGCTTTCAAAAATTACGAAGGCCGTCGAAATGGTATCATCAAAGCCCTCACAAAAGGTTAGTTACGTTATACTATGCAATTCTCTCTTCTTCTTCTTTTTTTAAATTCTTATTTTGTTTTTTTGGGTTATGTTTCATACATATTTGTTGAATTTTCTTTCTTTTGCTTGCAGATGTAGACAAATTTCGAGAATTTAATATCGAGAAAACTGACTGTTTTCTCGATTGTGATGCGTTTAAAGTCACCAGTTAGTAGTTAATATCGAGAAAACTGACTGCGTCTGCATGCCTGGATTAATTTCTGGGTGTTGTTTAATTTTGTGAATATTTTTGTTGAACTTTTTGTATATTGATTAACAGGTATTGTGTATTTTTCTTGGTTCAGTAGTTTTTCTGTGCATGAAAAATACAATTTTTAGGATGTAGAGTATTCGCTGTCAATTGTCTTCTTACTTGAGTTTAAGCTATAAGGCCTCGAAACTGAGCTCTTTTTTTCTTAATTAATTTCTGGGTTCTTTAGTTTGTGCATGAAAAAAAAAGAATTTATTCTTGAGACAACTGTGTAGTCCGGTCCAGCTTAACTATTTATCTATCAAGGATAGAACAGATCAACTTAACTTCATTGAACCAGCACACTCTTGGGTGCAACGTGTTTTTCTGATTGCAATTAGTTGTTGTTCAGTCTCTCTTTATTACAGAAGGTAAACGTCCCGGCCTCTATGCATTTCCAAACGGGGAATGGGAGATCAGATTGAAATTTGTATTGTAAGGCAATGGTCACATAGTACTTGAAGATGAAAGGCATAGATTACCACTAAATTTCTAGTAAATGAATAAAGATGTTAGGTAGCATCATTTACTAAAAGCATGATCCAAAGAAATGTGGGACTTAATTAGCAGCCAACATATTAAGGAGCAGTCAAGATTATGCAACTACCACAACTGATTGAAGGACAATAAATAATCATTCAACTCAAGGATGTTATTCATTTGATTACATTGAATCGTACATCGGTGTGCTTTCTCTAATTGAGAAAAGCAGTTATTTCCTTCGTGTAGTAGTCTACTGAGTATGGAAAGTTTCATCACTTCACTGAATTCTATAAATCTCTTTGATCTAGGGAACAATTGTTTGCCAAGATGAATGAGCTGCTAACAATATATGAATCCGTTATTGTTAATGGCAAAAATCAAGAAGTTGCTACTGAAAATGGCAGGAAGCGAGTAAAGGATAAATCAACAGATTCATATCACAGCAGCAAGAATTCACAGTCGAACTCTAAAGTGGTACAGTTGAAACCTCTCTTTTCCCCATACTTCTTCCATTTTTCAAAATGATGTTTTGTTGACTAATTTGTTGAATTTCTATTATAGTGTTGTAACATGAATCCAACTCACTTGTTGTAATAAATGACTCATATATTGAATTCATGTTGCAGGTTCTATCTATTGTACCAGTAGCAAATATACCAAATAAAAAATTCAACAAAAATCATAATTATACTTACAAAATTACCTATGAAGTAATGTCCAGGTGATATACGAACAAAAGTTGACCTAAAAAAAATCTAAAAATTTCAACAAGGGCACAACGAATAAGTGAAACACATGAAAAATTTAATGAAACAGGTAAAGAAGACAAAAATAGTGTATCATACATCAAATGCAAAAGAATCGAGGGGACAAACGTTTGAGTTCACCTAAAAATATTTAAGTTCCCTAATATTTTAATTGCTTTCTAATGGATAACTCATCTATTATAACAGATATTCTATCTGTTTGATAATTTTCAACAGATGAATCATCTGTTGTAATATATCAGTCATCTGTTGATTCAAATTAAATAATTATTAGTAATCACTAAATTGATTTAGCTAAAATTAAAAACAAGTCTTTAGGACAATGGGACAAACATTTGAGTTCTCCTAAAAATGTTTGTGTTCCCTAGTATTTTAATTATTTTCCAACAGATGACCTATTTGTTGCAATAAGTTAGTCATCTATTCCAATAAATGCTTAGAACAGGTTAGTCATTTGTTGATTCAAATTAAGCAATTATTAACAATAATTAAATTGATTTAACTAAAATTGAAGACAAGACCTAAGACAAGGGGGGAAACATTTGAGTTCTCCTAAAAAATATTTGAGCTTTAATATTTTAAATTGTTTTTCAATACATATTTTATCTATTTAGTAACTTCCAACAGATGAGTCATAGGTTGCAACAACTTAGTTATCTGTTGCAACAGATGTCTATATCTGTTTGATAATTTTCAATAGATGAATTAGCTGTTGCAACAAGTGGGTCATTTGTTGCAACAGATGTCTATATTTGTTTGATCATTTTCAACAGATGTTTTTATTTGTTTGGTTATTTCCAACAGATTACTCATCTGTTGTAACATGTTAGTTATCTATTGATTCACATTAAGTCATTATTAGTAATAACTAAATTGATTACTAAAATAAAATATGAATTAATAAGTTCAATTATAGTTTCAATTAATCTCATGGTAATTACACGATCAACTAAATATGTTCGTCCTGAGTAGAGTGATCAATTGACCAATTTTATTTGAAATGATTCAAACAAAGTCATCATTAGAAATAACTAATTGATTTAACTAAAACTAAAGATGAATTAGTAAGTTCAATTACGATTTCAATTAATTTCATAGTAATTACATGATCAATTAAGTATTTCATACTGAGTAGAATGATTAATTGACAAATTTTATGTGAAATAATTCAAATTAAACCATTATTAGAAATAATTACATTGATTTAACTAAAATTAAAGATGAATTAGTAAGTTCAATTACGATTTCAATTAATCTCAATAATTAAATGAACAATTAAGTGTTTCATCCTTAGTAGAATAATTAATTGACCAATTTTATTTTAAATTATTCAAATTAAGCCATTATTAGTAATAACTATGTTGATTTAACTAAAATTAAACATGAATTAATGAGTTCACTTACAATTTCAATTAATCTCATCGTAATTACATGATTAACTAAGTGTATTCGCCCCGAGTATAGTGATCCATCGACCAATTTTATTTGAAATAATTCAAATTAAGATATTATTAGTAATAACTAAATTGATTTAACTAAAACTAAAGATAAACTTACAATTTCAATTAATCTCATAGTAATTAAATTATCAACTAAGTGTATT